>NC_139653.1:23292960-23500460 GCF_951799395.1 Argentina silus
TAATTGGGGATTTTTGGTCTTAACTGTTTTGGAAGGCACCTTCATTTCTGTGTGTGTGTGTGTGTGTGTGTGTGTGTGTGTTTGTGTGCGTGTGCGTGTGCTATGTATATTTGAGTGTGTGTGTGTGTGTGTGTGTGTGTGTGTGTGTGTGTGTGTGTGTGTGTGTGTGTGTGTGTGTGTGTGCATATTTCTATTTCTACAAGGGAAGCTTAGAGGAAGGGAGGGATCACTGAAACATTTCAGGGTTTACTCAAATGTTATGAATAAAGCCATCAGATTTCTCTCTTACATCCTTGTGTCTCCCCTTGTCCCTCTTCTCCTCCTACTTCTTCTGTTGTTCTCTTTCTCCTCTTCTCCTTGTCCCCTTCTATCTATTATTCCCTATCTCATCTCCCTCTCTCTCTCTCTAGCCACTACCACCCCTGCCCCCTGCAGGTCTCCAGACATGACTAAATGGGACAAGCTATTCTCCATGTTGGAGAACTCACAGATGAGGGAGAACATGCTCCTGCAATACGCTGATGACATCATTAAGGTTGAGATTGGCTCACTGCGTGGCGAGATGCTGAGGTTAACTCTTTATTTATAATCTTTTTTTTTTGCAGCACCAGAGCTGTGGATTTATTTCATTGAAGCTATGCTTTAACTGTATGTTCTTTCAGATAAAAGCATCTGCTAAATGACCATATCTATATCATTATCTATTAGATTTGTGGCTCAGTACGGTGGGGCCTGTGGGGTTGCTGTGGAGGCCGCTGGGAGGAGGATGTCCCTGCAGGTGGAGGCTCGCCTCCGGGAGAGCCTGGAGCATCTCAATCTAAAGGATGATCGGAACGCTGCTGGGAATTCTGCAGGGAATTCCAACCACCAGGGAGCACTGTTACAGCAGCTCCTGTCCATTGCGCGGACACAAGCCTCCAGGCTCGCCAAGCTGGAGAGCAGCTGCCTGACTAATCCCGGTACAGGAATCGGAATTGACTCAGTATTGGGAACTGGGCCCAGAACACCACATGAGGCAAAGAGAGGATTCCAGCCTCCAGTTCCAGAACAGGAAGTGACGTCGCCAGAAGAGGCCAATACACTACAGACGACTCTGGCTGCCGTGGTAATGGAGCTGAAGCAGACAAGGGCAGAGCTAGAGCTGACACTGAGGTCATCCAGGAAAAGATACCTGCCCGCAGGTGAGAACACTACTCTGACACAAGCTGAGTCAATGTCTAGACATCAACATCCTTGTTACAAAACAAGATGGAAAAATGCATTACACACATTTCCTATCCTTTCATTGTGATTATCAGTATCTAAAGCAGAGTACAAATAGTGTGTGAGCGTGTCTACAACTACTAATCATGTGGTATACTGTAGGTAGAAAACCAGGTTCATTCTGTTCATCTGAATGTCTGAAAACCTCTGCTTCATTGGCAACTGGATCACCCACAGAATGAGTCCAGTGCTTTTCAGGACTACAGTAGACCTCTAAAAGGGAGCGTATACTGTAGGCAAACTGAGCTGAGAGCACAATGCTATTGCTCAATTCTGCAGAGGACGACTTCTACTAAATCAAGTCTGGTCCTATAGAGGGGCCAGCCCACTCAGTGAGCCAGATCCAATTCCCTGCATTCATCAGATAAAAATCTCAATGCTGTTTATATTACACACACACACACACACACACACACACACACACACACACACACACACACACACACACACACACACACACAGACACAGACGCACACGCACACGCACACGCACACGCACACACACACACACACAGGCAAGCGCGCACACACACACACACACACACAGACACACACACACACACACACACACACACACACACACACACACACACACACACACACACACACACACACACACATTCAAACCTCCCAAAGAGCTTTTCTGACCAAGACTTATCACTCTCCTTCTGACTGGTGGTTGAGAGACAGAGAGAGAGTAACAGAGAGAGTACTCCTCTGTGGCTCAGTTGGTAGAGCATGGTGCTAACAATGCTTAGGTTGTGGGTTCGATTCCTGCTGCGACCATATATACTGAAAAATGTATGCACTCACAGCAATGTAAGTTGCATCAGCTAAATGGCATATATATAGAGAATGGCAGGTGTGTATGATAGGGAACAGACATGGTGGCCCTGACCTCACATTGAAGTTGTATACATCACATGATCATTGAACCTCAGCCATCATTTTCTCATTTCTCCATCATACCCACCATCTTTTGACTAAAACATCTCTTACTGAACCTGATGAGAACCCACTCTGGTCACAATTGTAACATACATTGCAATATACATCACAACCCACTTACACACTTGCCAGTAAGCCCTCCTGAGTCATGGAAAAAGACAGGGTTAAATAATTGGTGTTACTTATTTGGCACAGGAAACTGTAATGAACGTTTGACCTATTTCTCACTCAACAGGATAACCACATGATCTAGTATGGTGGAAGCCAACTGGTAAGAGGTGAAGTGATCTGGAAAGGAGATGCCAATCTCAATGTGACCTTCCTGGTAGAAAAATAAATCCTAACTAATCGAGTGCTTCTAGGAGCACAGCAGAGTCTCCAGACTCCTGGGAGTGAGCATACTGTAAGAGGCTTGTGCCTGGTTCCCTGTCTCTTCCATTAAACAAATTAAGTCATACATGACAGAGGCCCAATGAAAGGAGAGAATATATCAAATAACTCAAGTCTGTCTTTCAGAACTCTGGTTATTATGCCTTGGTGCAATCCTTTTTTGTGGTTGTGGCAGCATTTTAAAACCAAGTTCCTGAGACGCTTTAATCCAACATACTCCCACCCCCCACTCTCTTTTTTTTCTCCCTCTCTCTCTCTCTCTCTCTCTCTTGCAATGAAGGCTTACCAAAACTCAAACCTGAACATAAAGCTGTTTTAGGCTGACTTTCTTTCCCTCCTCTCTCCCAGGCTGTGAGACCGCCCTTCTCTTCCCCATGCGTTCCCGTCGTATCTACGCCTCCATCAACCCTGACCTCCCTCTCTCCTTGTCCTCCTTCACCGTGAGCCTGTGGGCCAAGCCCGTCTCCATCTCCAACAGAACCGTGGTGTTCTCATATGGAACCCGACGGAACCCCTATGAGATACAACTACTGCTCAGTGGAACCTCAGCTCTCTTCACCATTGGGGGAGAGGCGCATCTGGTGGAGGGGCGGGGTGTGGTGAAAGGGGGCGGAGAATTGGGATGGATTCACCTGTGTGGAACTTGGAACTCTGAGCAAGGCATGGCGTCATTATGGGCTGACGGACAGAAAGTAGCATCCACACCTGGGGTGGCTGAGGGCCACATGCTACCGGACGGAGGCTCACTGCAGCTGGGGCAGGAGAGGAATGGATGCTGCCCGGGGTCTGTAGGTTTGGGTGGGGGTGGCAGTGGGATGCCTGGGTTTGAAGGAGGGTTTGATGCCAAGTTAGCATTCGCTGGGAAGATGACAGGGGTGAATATGTGGGACAGAGTGTTACAGGAAGAGGAGATATCCCAGCTGGCTTTCCAAGAGGGTGAGGGGTGTGAGCAGAAAGGAAACGTGGTAGCCTGGGGCGTGACAGAGATCCAGCCACATGGGGGTGCTCAGTTCCTCAACTAACTGTGTTCCTGTCATCATCATCATCTTCATCATCATAATCATTAAAAACTAACTCTGATGCTACCATGCCACCTGCAGCTAAGGACGCAAGTACTTTCATCATCATCATCATTATTAACACTATAGACTAGTGTTGCCCTAAAACCTTCAGTACAGAATGGCCGAAATGGAGAAGACTGAGATTCAACAACATCAACAGCAAAAACTTCCACAGACTGAAGTACTGTAATGCATGCTCTATTGGATGAGTGTTTCCAATTTAGTGATGTGGGAGGGCAGTACCCCAAACACACACACACACACACACACACACACACACACACACACACACACACACACACACACACACACACACACACACACACACACACACACACACACACACACACATAGTGAGAAGCATTAGTATGCATAGCTTTAGGAGCAGAAGTGGAGCAAACAGCATTTACCAAAGATTTACATAGAAAACAGAAAGGAGGAAAAAAAGAGAGAGAGACAAAGAGCCCATTGTTTGGAGGGAGGGATGCGTTGGGTGAACTGTCACTGAGCCAGGGTGCAAGCGTGATCACAAGATGGCCATGCTAGGAAGGGCAAAACTGGTTGTATCATCAAACCTTTTGACCAAGCACATGAGCTATTTGCTTTTAATCAATTTGAAGGGTTATGGTTAAAATAAGGGTAAGGGTTCAAGTTAAAGTTCATGGTTAAAATCACATGTGACTACAAGTATCTGTACTTTTGTCCTTTCTAGTGTGGCCAGATAGTGAGAACGGTCTACAAGCTGTCATGGCAGGATGTTTTTTCTTATCATTCTATTATTATCTTATTTTTCCTAAAAAAAGTGAATATTTTTTGTTGTTTCAAACTTTGCATTCATCAAAGTGTTTACATTAATATGTGACAAAGATAATTATATTTCATTTGTTATTGTTGTTCTTTCTTGTCTTTGTTTTTATATTCTCTTATAATGGTTGGATTACGCAAGAAGATGACTTATTCTTAGTGTGATATGTCTGTTTTATGATAGAAATGTTTGATTTAAAAAGAGGAACTATGGACAATGTTTACAGCATTTTTAACCATCTCTGATCTTTGTTGATGTAGTGGTACTGTATGTGTGTCATATTGTGAATTGTTTTTCTTGTGAAGTGAAAATGAATGTATTTTGTATATATATATATATATGTTTTGCATAATAACACTAAGATTGGAAAAGAAGTTATGAATAAAACCACAAGTTATAATATTGTCTTTTGGATTACAATTTACATCATGATAAACCATTGACTGTTATGGCTTCATTATGACACTAATTCTGTCCATGTGGGTCAGCCATAATTAATGCTGGGATATAGTGGAACAAGAGAGATACAATTCAATATGAATAGTTTGAAATATAGCATTACAAACTCAGATCAGGTCGGTTGAGTTTCTACTAAACGGCCTTAAGTTATACAGGCTGCCCCAGATGCTTATTGAAATACAGTGCAGTATGTGGCTGTTGCTGGGTGTGTGTGTGTGTGTGTGTGTGTGTGTGTGTGTGTGTGTGTGTGTATGTGTATGCACGCAGTGATACATCTGATAAACAGATAAATAAATGCATAATTTCCAGAAGAAACTTGAAAGAAACGTGGGCTTGCAGTCTTATTTCAATAGTGGGAAAAGTTTAAAGATAGTTGATGATAGATGGATAGATTAGTTGAGAAAGAGAGAGAGAGAGAGACTGATACATAGGATATACAGAGATAGAGTATATTCTTGTGATATCATTCTAAGAATGAGTTCTGAATGGGCTCATGCTATTTTTCATTCAAGAGTCCTGAAAGTTTCATGGCAGTTGCAGTAACAAAGGAGCTCACAGAATGTTGGCCTAAATCAACATTCCACCATGTTAACCACATGAGGGTTTTTGGACTTACAAAAAGCGTAATAGTTCAAAAAGGTTCATATGTATGAGAGAACTTTCATCGTGGTTAATACATTTCTGGCACACCTCCATGTTAAAAAGTGCACTTTCAAGTTTGTTTCGTTTAAAACATTGAATAGGTTGCTGAAGCAAGCCCACCTAATAATAAGTATGTCAAAGGACAATAGTTGGACTTACTGAAACAAGCCCACGAATAATAAGTATGAGCAAGAACAATCGTTGGACTTGCTGTAGCAGTCCTACTAATAAGCTAGCCCTATGGGGTTTACTGTAGTTGACTGTAAAACCTTAGGCTTCTGGGAGGGGAGAGGTCATCAGTTATTAGTTCTCTGGGCAACAGGGGGTGTAGAGGGGGGAGGGAGGGCGTGAGGGGGTGGAGAATTGTTAACAAGGTAAAGAAAAACCTTAACTAATTAGTCAATGTCCAAGCTGAAGTGGGGGTTGTTTCGAAACACAACAGTCGTTGTTTCATGACTCAAGTTTCCCAAAAGCAATAAGGTAAAAACACTTGCGGAGATCGAAGAATAGGTTGCAATGAAAAAATAGATTTATTTTCCTTTACAAACAAAGAATAACCCAAACCTTTCCAAACCAACCGAAACTTCCTCCATTTATACAAATCACCTATCGGCAATCACCACAGAGCCATGGAAGGGCAAAAGGGGGAGCCATAAGCAGGTAAGTATAATATAAAAGGTAAGTATATCATACAAAATATTTCAATAATACATTTGTACTTTGTATTTCTTCTGTGCAATGAATGATATGAACATAAAAGACCAACTGGCTCTAACACATCACTCACAAGGCTAGCTCAACTGAAGCAAGAATATAGTGAGCTAGGATTCCTTTTTGATTGGTGCAATACATTGATCCCATCATCATCATCATCATCATCATCATCATTATCATCATCGGTCAACATGATTGCATACGCTTACACATTCATGTTGCTCATCATAACTCAACCTACACCCTTCTTGTAAACAACCTCTTCTCAATGCTTAGATGTATAACATGACGTAGTAGTTCAGTATCTCCCAGAACAGCTCCAACTCTCTTTCTATCCTAATGATAACCATGAGTTCTCTATTCCAGCTAAAACAATGTCTTCTCTCTGTTTAACGTCCACACTGCAGGCTGGATGTGGGCCAGGCCTTACTCAAGTATCCAACTTCTGCCTCTCTCCCCCTTCCCCCTATACTCCCTACTTGATGTGTGACCTGGACTTGAATGCACAAAACACTCACAATACTTTGTTGTACAGCAACAAGGAGACCATGCAAGTGTTGTGGTGTGTGTGTGTGTGTGTGTGTGTGTGTGTGTGTGTGTGTGTGTGTGTGTGAGTGTGTGTGTGTGTGTGTGTGTGTGCGTGTGTGTGTGTGTGTGTGTGTGTGTGTGTGTGTGTGTGTGTGTGGCCGGGCCTGGCCTCCCTCATATTGCCTCAGCTCCAAATCCTGGCCAGACCCCCCAAGGCAGGAAGAGCCTCAGATGCCATAACACCAGCTCCAAATCCTGGCCAGACCCCCCAAGGCAGGAAGAGCCTCAGATGCCATAACACCAGTGAGACCCTGCAGGGAAGAACTGAAATTGTGTATGCGTGTGGAGAGCAGTCTGGCACAAAATGGTGGCCAAGACAGCATAAAAACTGGCAAGGTGAGTTTGGGCTATATTTCACACTGGTGGTAGATGAGGTGAAGTTACAAAAAACACAACAGTGTTCTCCCCAAAGTGGTGGTGCGCCACGCTGTGAACTTGGCTGTGAACTTGGCTGTGAACTTATATATTTAGTAATGATAAAGTAACTATATTTGATCGCCAATGAAATTGATGTTAAAAACTAAAGGGAAAGTGAAAGCAAAAGCGTTCGTATGATCTTCCTCAGTGAGTTCAGCCATTTCTTTTTGAATAAATAGTCAGGTTTTGTCAGTGCCATACTGTTCTAAAATCCTGGGGAGAAGCTGCATGATGTGATAATATGTGTGTGAAGAGTTGAGCATGCTTGCCAAATGTGTGAGCAATTCCCAAGCATGTTCAAATATGTAAGGATCATTCAAAGGACAAGTCAACTGTTCACCCTCAGTAACAAGCTTATTTTCATATCTTGGGTCACATTAAGGTAATGGTGAAAAGAGTGCTCCAGCATGTGCATGCACATACTCACACACACACACACACACACACACACACACACACACACACACACACACACACACACACACACACACACACACACACACACACACACACACACACACACACACACACACACACAGGGTCAGAAGAACTATGAACTAAGCTAAGGAATCAATCCATTGTTGACTTGCAATGGGTGCTGCTCTAGTTGTTTGGTGACAGTAACACTGGGTGGAGATTGGTTTGAGGGGCAAAAGGTGTGGTCCACGCACACACGCACGTACACACGCACATACGCACGCACGCATGCACACACACATACTCGGCTCTCCCTCTGTATTAGATTGATCTACTTTTTTTCATTAAGCATTTATGTGTTTCTCCCTAGACCCCCTCTTCAGTAATCACAGCCACACAGCACATAACTATTAATCACTAAAGCCCCACTGGGAGGTAGGGGGTAGGTTTAGGTATGGGGGAGCAAACAGATTCCTAACGAGCAGCAGCAGCACTAACGATTGCCCCTGAGGGGAACTAAGCTTAAAGGGGTCCTTAAGGAGACAACCAGGTTCCTAAAGTGGGCATCTACAGTTCCTACAATACACATTATACCTCATACCTGTTGGGACCTCACAGTCATTATCACAACCACTGTTCCAAAGCGGGGGAGAGCTTGGAGAGCTTGTCCACTGGCTGCCCTCAATGCAGAAGTCTTATGTTAACATTCATATCAACTTGCACCAATAGTACCTAAATGAGACTGGTACTCTATAGGCCTTATGGAAACCACAGCTGTCTTTCTACACGCACGCACGCACGCACGCACGCACGCACGCACGCACGCACGCACGCACGCACGCACGCACGCACGCACACACGCACGCACGCACGCACACACTCTCCTGAGTGAGTTATGTATATTTGTACCAGTGGTCAGAGATTCCTATCTATCCAGGGCAGTTGTAACATACAGTTAGGTTTGGAAATATTTGGACAGTGACACAATTTTCATAATTTTGGCTCTGTACGCCACCACAATGGATTTGAAATGAAACAATCAAGATCAAAACAAATATATCGTTTGAGACGTTTAGGAATTGCAACCCTTTTTATACACAGTCACCCATTTTCAGGGGCTCAAATGTGATTGGACAAATTAACATAATCATAAATAAAATGTTCTTTTGTAATACTTTGTAGAGAATCCTTTCCAGGCAATGACTGCCTGAAGTCTGGAAGGCATGGACACCACCAAATTCTGGGTTTCCTCCATTGTGATGCTTTGCCAGGCCTTTACTGCAGCTGACTTTAGCTGTTGTTTGTTCGTGGGTCTTTCTGCCTTTAGTTTTGTCTCCAGCAAGTGAAATGCATGCTTGATCGGGTTGAGATCAGGTGATTGACTCGGAATATTCCACTTCTTTGCCTTAAAAAACTCCTGGGCTGCTTTCACAGTATGTTTTGGGTCATTGCCCATCTGTACTGTGAAGCACCGTCCAATCAACTTTGCTGAATTTGGCTGAATCTGAGCAGACAGTATATCCATAAACACTTCAGAATTCATCCGGCTGCTTCTGTCTTCTGTCACATCATCAATAAACACTAGTGACCCAGTGCCATTGGAAACCATGCATGCCCATGCCATCACACTGCCTCCACCATGTTTTATAGATGATGTGGTATGCTTCGGATCATGAGCAGTTCCAAGCCTTCTCCATACTTTTTTCTTCCCTTCATTCTGGTACAGGTTGATCGTAGTTTCATCTGTCCAAAGAATGCTGTTCCAGAACAGGGCTGGCTTTTTTATATGTTTTTTGGCAAAGTCTAATCTGGCCTTTCTATTCTTGAGGCTTATGAATGGTTGGCACCTTGTGGTGAACCTTCTGTATTTGCTCTTGTGAAGTCTTCTCTTTATGGTAGACTTGGATAATGATATGCCTACCTCCTGGAGAGTGTTCTTCACTTGGCTGGATTTTGTGAAGGGATTTTTCTTTACCATGTGTAGGATCCTGCGATCATCCACCACTTTTGTCTTCCGTGGACGTCCAGGCCTTTTTGTGTTGCCGACCTCATCAGTGCGTTCTTTTTTTCTCAGAATGTACCAAACTGTTGATTTGGCCACTCCTAATGTTGCCGCTATGTCTCTGATGGATTTTTTTTGTTTTTGCAGCCTAAGGATGGCCTGTTTCACTTGCATTGAGAGCTCCTTTGACCGCATGTTGTGCATTCACAGCAACATGCAAATGCCACACTTGGAATCAACTCAGACTTTTTATCTGCTTAATTGATAAAGAAATAACAAAGGAATAGCCCACATCTGTCCATGAAACAGCTTTTGAGTCAATTGTCCAATTACTTTTGGTCCCTACATACAAAAGAGCTGTAATTCCTAAACCCTTCCTCCAATTTGGATGTGAATACGCCCATAGTCATTATATAACTGTAACTTTAATATGCTTTGGTAAACAGCTAAAATAACAAAAATTGAGTCCAAATATATATGGACCTAACTGTATCACAGCAACTGAGCTCAGGGGTGGGCCTGTACACTGAACAGTGTAGTTCAGTGTATAACCCTCAAGGACATAATGGCAAAAAAGTAAGTCATAACATATAATAAGTTGCACAATTAATTGCAGAATAAGATGCACATGGATGACATTGATAGATCTAACTGAAATTAAGAGGTAAAATGTATCATGTATATCAACCCCGTTTGAGGAACCTCTAGTTGAACCTAATGGCAGGATCTTGACTAAGTTAGAGAGAGAGAGAGAGAGAGAGAGAGTGTGTGTGTGTGTGTGTGTGTGTGTGTGTGTGTGTGTGTGTTAGAAACTGTAAGGTCATTACCCCTCCTCTCCACGAGAAGACATCAATCAGTGAACTTGTGGTTCAGTGAACTTGTGGTAGGACCTCCCACTGGTCTTGATAAGGACCTCCTTATCTCCTTATCTCCTTACCTCTATGTTTCCTTTGTCTCCAAACCTTCACCTGAATGTGCCATGTGTCTTTTGACTGACCGTCAATGTAAGTTAATTTCTGTTAATTCTATTGGATTGACTTCTTTCTATTGACATTTATGATGTATTCTGATATTGAAATTGTGACATGATCTCTGATTTATTCTGTTACTTATGATGAGGTAGGCCTGTGTTTGGTCAGTCATTGTTTGAAGTATGTAGGCATCTTAAATGCATGTGATCTATGCTAGATTTATGATGGATTTATGATTTAAAGTGTATATGTATATGATATAATTTGTTTGTTTCTTTATTCAGAATCATGGCAATCAAGATACACAATATTCCTGTTCATCTAATAAGATAAAATAAATGGACTATGGATTGCAACCCTTGTTTCCTGGTGGTGTGTGGCTCCAGTTAGAACCCTTAATCCATAACTGTGTGTGTGTGTGTGTGTGTGTGTGTGTGTGTGTGTGTGTGCATCTGCGTGTGCGTGTGCGTGTGTGTGTGTTCAGATTCAATGTTGCCGTGGGTATCCTGTATCCCAGGTGTGTCCTACCTACCTCCCAGTACACTGAGGGTGATAGCCTCTGTGTGTTCTGCCAGTAGCTCAGCCTTGGCGATGGCTGCCAGTGAGAGGTAACTGGACATGTTCCTACTGAGCTCTCTGTTGCCTCTCTGGAGAAACCTCACTGCTACAGGTACAGCTAGGGCCATCACTGGGGGACGACTGTAGTTCTGGAGGGAGGAGACAGAGAGAGAGAGAGAGGAAGTTTAGATTTAGATTAAATTAGATTAAACTTTATTGTCATTGCACAGAGTAAAAGTACTGAGACAACGAAATGTAGTTTGGCATCTAAGCAGATAATGAAAATAGTGGCATAGTGCAAAAGACATGATATTGTAGACAGTGCATGGTATTATAGAATAAGGTATTACAGTGAGTATAAATAAATGAATATAATAAGTGAATATACATGAGATGAATATCAATATGATATGTACAGTTGAACAAGGGCAATAGGTCTTGAGGTATATTACATATATGTAAGATGTATAATTAGAGACCAATATAATAAATATGCTATGTGCAAACAAGCTGTAGTGCGAAAGCTAAATTGAAGTCCTGAGTGTGCAGCCAGTAGAGGTATGGAGGGAGCGTGGGGGGGGGTGGGGGGGGGGTGTGGGTGGGCTGGGGATGACCGCTGGTACTCTGAGTTCGAAGACTCCTGTACTGGAAGGCAAACAGTCCATGGCTGGGGTGAGAGGTGTCCCTGCTGATGCCTCGTGCCCTCCGCAGACACCGCCTGCACTGGAGGACCTCGATGGACCCCGCCCGGTGATGTACTGGGCGGTTTTCACCACCCGTTGCAGAGTCTTCTGGTTGGAAACAGAGCAACTGCCATACCACACTGTGATGCAGTTTGTCAGAATGCTCTCGATGGTGCACTGATAGAAGCTGACCAGGATCCTAGGAGACAGATGGGTTTTCTTCAGCCTCCTCAGGAAGTATAGTTGAGGGTCCAGGGTCCAAGGTCCTCAGAGATGTGGACACCCAGGAACTTGAAGCTGGAGACACACTCCACCTCCACCCCCATTGACGTAGATAGGGGTGTGTCTGTAGCTCCCAGCTTTCCTGTAGTCCACAATGAGCTCCTTGGTCTTCTTGGTGTTGAGGGCCAGGTTATTGTCGGCACACCACACCGCCAGGTGCTGGACCTCCTCCCTGTAGGCTGACTCATCATTGTTGCTGATCAGGCCTACCACTGTGGTGTCATCTGCAAACTTGATGATGGTGTTAGAGCCATGCACAGGCACACAGTCGTGGGTGAAGAGGGAGTAGAGGAGAGGGCTCAGCACACAGCCCTGTGGGACACTGGTGTTCAGGGTCAGGGTGGAGGAGGTGTGGTTGTCTAACCTAACAAACTGGGGTCTGTTGGTCAGGAAGTCCAGGGTCCAGTTGCAGAGGGAGGTACTGATGCCAAGGACACAGAGTTTGGTGACCAGCTTGGAGGGGATGATGGTGTTGAATGCTGAGCTGAAGTCAGTGAACAGCGTCCTTATGTAGGTGTTGTTGTTATCCAGGTGAGTCAGGGCAGAGTGTAGTGCCATAGAGATGGCATCCTCCATTGACCTGTTCGGGCGGTAGGCAAACTGGTGGGAATCCAGTGTGGGGGGTAGGTGGTCTTTAGGTGAGCCAGGACCAACCTCTCGAAGCACTTCATGATGGTGGGGTTGAGTGCAACGGGGTGGAAGTCATTCAGGCCCGCTGCAGCAGAATGCTTCGGCACCGGCACGATGGTTGCTGACTTGAGGCACGTAGGGACAACTGCCTGGGCCAGTGACAGGTTAAAAATCAGCTGCCCAGCGCATGCTCTGAGCATGCGGCCAGCATCCTTGCGTGTATTCACCTTGCTCAGTGCGCAGCACACATCAGTGGTGGAGAGTGTGAGGGGCTGGTCGTCTGGGTGGGGGCTCAGCTTTGATGGCTGGTTCCTTGTCCCAGTCGAAGCGAGCGTAGAAGTGGTTGAGCTCATCTGGAAAGGAGACATTGCTGGTTGGGGAGGCTGTGTTTTTGGGCTTGTAGTCCGTGAGGGCCTGGATGCCCTGCCACTTGCGTTGGAGATCAAAGTTGTTCTGAAAGTGCTCTTCAATCTGCAGTTTGTGGTTGTGTTTGGCCTTCCTGATGCCCCTCTTCACGTTAGCTTTGGATGAGCTGTAGGCCTCTGCATCGCCAGATCTAAAAGCAGTGTCACGTGCCTTTAGCAGTAAGTGGACCTCACTGCTCATCCAAGGCTTCTGGTTGGGGAAGGTTCTTATCTGTTTGTGGGTGGTGACACTGTTTACACATGTATTGATGTAATTCAGAATGGAAGAAGCATATGAATATGAATCAATGTCCATGTGGGAGTCCAGGGTGGCCTGAGTGGGGAACATACTCCAGTCAGTGTGTTGAAACTGGTGCTGTAGTGTAGAGTCCCTTTGGCTGTCCTCACTGTTGGTTTCACACATATGATGAGTGGTGTGTACTTAGACTAAGACTGTTTATTGACCATGCAATCAATTCACATCAATTGTTGGAATGTGGTAATTTTTGCACACACGCACACGCACTGCACACGCACTGCACACCCCCCAAGACAACACATATGCACACCCCCTGGGCACAGTGTCAGCCATATTCCAGTGCCCCTGGAGCAGTTAGGGGTTAAGTGCCACAACGGCAGTGGTAGGCACCTGGATATGATGCCAGTAACCCTCCAGTCACCAGCTCACATCCTTCCGATTGCTGGCAGGCCTCTCTAACCTCCAGGCTACCTGCTGCCCCACTTGGGGAGTAGGAACAATGAGAGGTGATCAGACTGTCCCATGTGGGGGAGGGGAATGGCTTTGTAAGCCTCCGCAATGTTTGTATACACATGATCTAGAGTGTTGTCTCCTCTGGGAGACATGTTGGTGGAATGTTGGAAGTACAATTCTCAGGGGAGTGTTTGAAATCCCCTCCAACAATAAAGGCTCCATCCAGGTTTGCAGTTTGTTGTCCACTAATAGCAGCATGGAGTTGTTTCATTGTTAGCTTAGCATTAACATCCGGAGGGATATAGGCTGCAGTAACAACAATAGCTGTAACCTCTCTAGGCATCTAAAACGGCCTACACTGGATCATCAGGTACTCCAGATTGGCAGAAGTAGAAGGAAGGGGAGAGGATAAGAGAGTAAGTGATATTAGTGACATTGGTAAGCTATGCAATGCACCCCTAGTTTTAACACACTTTAATGATGTACAGAAAACAAACAAATTATAATAGGCATTATCATCGGATGACTCCAAAACCAGAACATTCTGGTACTGAGAAATTGTAATCCAATATCAGCAGACAGAATTGCTGGGCTGTTTGATGTGTCAGAACCAGAGCTGAGTCACAGCTAAATAACATCAACCTATTACCCTCACTGGGGGCTCTGTTGGGCAATTAAAAGAAAAATAACCTTACAGAGTAAGAACAAAACAAAATGTGCCTTTTCTGTTCTACTTGACCACAGAGTGTATGCATGTATGCGTATGCGTGTGTGTATGTTGGTTAGTCTATAAGACTGTAGGTATTTAAGATGCACTAGCGCCCTCAAGGGGACAATATGAGAGCATTTGCCAGGCGTGTGTGTGTGTGTGTGCGTATGAGTGAGTGAGTGAGTGAGTGAGTGAGTGAGTGTGTGTGTGTGTGTGTGTGTGTGTGTGTGTGTGAGTATGTGTAAGTGTGTGTGTATGTTGGTGAGTCTACAAGACTGTAGGTATTTAAGATGCATTAGCGCCCTCAGGGGGACAACTTGAGAACATTTGCCAGGCTTGTGTGTGTGTGTGTGTGTGTGTGTGTGTGTGTGCCCAAGGGTGGACAATTTGAGAGCATTTGCCAGGCTTGTGTATGCATGTGTGCGTGTGCGTGTGCGTGTGTGTGTGTGTGTGTGTGTGTGTGCGTGCTTGCATACATGCGTGTACCTGTAGTATACAGCTGGTGATGTCTGATGCTATCTTGGCGTGGGGTGTATCCTCTGTGTCACCCTGGGGTGTGAGGTTATGTTCCAGGCAAGATTCCCACAGTCCCACCAGCGCACCCCCATGACGCTCGATGGAACGCGTCTCCCTTATCGCTGTGGTAATGCGCGTGATGCAGATCTCCACAACTGCCTGATCGTTGTCATTGGTCAGGTAGTCCTGCATGCAACCAACCAGAGTGAAGGAAAACAGCATTAACCAATCAGCACTTGCTTTTATAAAGTTGTAAGTTAAAATCCACAATGGTTTTTGCTTTTAGTTGTGTGTACATCAGTAAATGTACGAACCGGAGAGCAGGAGATAGCCTTTATTTCCTCCAAGGCTTGTGACAGACAGTCCTCTATCTCTGAGTCATTCAGGGAGAACAGGTCTCCAGCCCGGGACAGATCCCTCTGCCCCAGAACCAGGCTAAACAGCTGGTGCATGACGGATCACTTTGGACCCCTTAGGCCTGCTTTAGGACCAGATAGGCCAACTTTGACTAGGTTAGAACAAGTTAGGACATAGCATGATTGTAGGGTAAACAATGTCTTATCACATTGAATAGAAAGGGATTATCAAAGAGCTGTACACTCACTGCACACTCACTCTGGGCCTGCCTGAGGTCAAAAGATACTAAAGAGACAGGGCATGGTCCCTGAAGGTGATGGAGGTAGGCCGACCTACAGTAACAGACCCCTGGCCCTGAGAGAGAGAGAGAGAGAGAGAGAGAGAGAGAGAGAATTCAGTTATAACAATTCATCTTGTGTATTTCACCCCAGTAATATGGATATTTTGGTGAAATCTCAGTTTAGCACACCCAAAACTGGGTCTGCTGTCTTTTCAAATGTAAACCCTGATACTTGAAATATACTTGAAGGCGGAGAAACCAAGTCTGCCATTATTCTTTTGATCCCTTCCCACAATGGGCCAAATGGCCATGGGATTATCTCACTTTAAAGTTGAGTTACTGGTGTTTACTGTCTTGAGCACAAATACATACAATGCCCTCCATAAGTATTTGGACAGTGAAGCATTTATTTTCTTTTGGTTCTATACTCCAAAAGTTTGGATTTCAAATTAATGAAATTTGAGGTTAAAGTACAGATTATCAGATTTTATTTAAGGGTATTTGCATACATATTTGTCTTACCATTTGGAAACAACACTTTGTATACATAGTCCCCCAATTTCAGGGCACCACAAGTATTTGGACAGATTAATATTATGTTTAAATTAAGCACTCATATTTAGTATTTGATTGTATGATATGTATGATAAAGCGCCATCCAATGAGTTTGGAGGCATTTGCTTGCACTTGAGATAACAAGATGTTTCTGTACACTAAATAATTCATAAATGCCCAAGCCATAACACCCCCTCCACCATGTTTCACAGATGAGGTGGTATGCTGTAGATCTTCACACTTTCCTCTTGCCATCACTCTGGTACGTTTTAATTGTCTCATCTGTCCACAAAACCTTTTTTCCAGAATTATGCAGGCTCTTTAGGTACTTTTAACTGTAATCTGCCCATCCTGTTTATGACCCTAAACCTATGAGGTGACCCCACCCATTTGGGTAATAGCACATTAAAGAATCTCTTGGAAGTGTGTGTGTACAATATCAAAAGTAAGAGGCCTTGTGGTAGGGATACCAAATCTAAGGGTCTGTGGACATGCCCAAGTTGTTGCAACAACTCAGATGGAACGGAACTGTGGCGGTCGCAGCTACGCTCCGCCCGGGTCTGTGTTTGTTGTTGTGTGTGTTCTGTGTTTGTCTCCTTAATGTTGTGCAGCAGGCTCCATATGGTCCATGGTCCGAAGGCTGCGCCCACTTCCTGGTTGATCCAGTCACCATTCCACCAATCAGCCCAAGCCACATGGACTATAAAAAGCCTGTTGAGTCTGTGTTCTGGAGCTGTGATAGCTCACTATCTTGCTTGTGTTTGTTCGACTCAGATCTTGTTTAGTGAATATTGTGTCTTGGAGACTGAAATGTCAGTTCTCAGTTTGAAGAGTAGGCTTAAGAGATAAATAGATTACCTCCATGTTTCTAGTTTGAGGTGTAGCATTCACAGGTCTTGATATCTTGTCAGTTTGAGGAGTAGCCTTAATGGGTGTTGATACCTCATCAGTTGGCAGAGAGATATAGATGTATATCTGATATGGTTTGGTTTCGTTGGGTTGAAGCCTTCATCCGAACAAATCTAACCTGCTTTGAATGTGGAAGGCTTGTATTTACTGTCTAAATGTGTGTGTGCCAGCTGTTTGTATGTTGTTGCGTTGTATGTTCTGTCACATTGAAGTGCTTTTTCCCATTCAGTTAGGACTTGCATGTTGGTGTTGACCCATTGGATTGGTTGGGGAGTGAACAGTTTCAATTGATTGCTGAGTGATGATCGATTCCCCCATCATCATTAGTTTTGCCCTGTGAATTAGTTTTAAGGTTCTCTCATTCACTTGACGCACTACTGACTCTGGCAAGCAAAGGTCCAGGTGCTATTGGACAAAGTGTAGGAAATCTGTTTACAAATATAACGGTACACAGCCTCGTTGTGTAGGCATTTGGAGTGTTACAGAGTCAATAGTTAAATAATTGCAATTGTTGATTATGTAGACATACAGATGGAGCCAAATATATTGCGTGTGACAATGCGGCAAACGTGCGCACTTCATTTGTGTCTCTGCAGAGGGTTGCAGTAAATTGAGAAGCTAAAACTGATCTTGTGCACACAGTGAACTAATGCAATGATCGAGTTTGTGTCCCACAAACTCGAAATTCAAATGTGAACATTCAGTTCCAATTTCTGCAGCCTGGGACATAACAGAGAAGACATTTTATTTCCTATTAGTCTGTTTTTCTGTAATATTCTGGCTTATTTGATTCATGCTCATGCTATTCTTTCAGTCTGGGCTAATAAATTTACTGACATTTTTAAAAATGTGTTTTCGCTTTGTCATTCTGGGGTATTGTGTGTGAATTGATGGCAAATTCTTTTAATTTAATACTTTTTAAATTGAGTCTATAACACAACAAAATGTGGAAAAAGTGAAGGGGTCTGAATACTTTCCGAAGGCACTCTATCGTATTATTATTATTGTCTGGATCGAGAAATTCTGAGAGATGTCCTTGGATAAACCTTCATTTAGAACAAATCATGTCTTCATGATGTCAGACATGGAATATACGTGCGTAAGTAATGGGACAGTGAAGCATTTTTTATTCTTTTGGCTCTATACTCTGTATGAGGTTAAAGTTATTAAAGATTATCAGCTTTTATTTGATGGAATTTATGTACATATTGGTTTTACCATTTAGAAATGACAACACTTTTTATACGTAGTCCCCCTATTTCCGGGCTCCAAAAGTAATGGGGCAATTGGCTTGACAGGGGTTAGAATTTGCTTAGTCAGGTGTCTTCTGTCAAATCATTTGTGCAGGCATAAGAGAGCTGTCAAATTCTAGTATTGATTCTAGTCTTTGGGGTCTGCTATTGATGTCTGTCAACATGAGGACCAAAGAGGTGTCAATGAAAGCCAAGGAAGCCATTATTAGGCTGACAAATCTAAAGAAAAAAACCTAGATCAGAAACATAGCTAAAACCTTGGGCTTGCCAAAATCAACAGTTTGGACCATAATTTAAAAGGAAAAAAAAGCTCAGCATTTGCAAACAGGCTGGTAGGTCAAGGAAGACTTCTACAATGGATGACCAAAGAATGCTCACCATAATTAAGGACACCCCAAAACAATTGTCCCACATATCAGAAACACTCTCCAGGAAGTAGGCGTGATTGTGTCAGAGACTATCATCCACAGAATACATCATCAGCCAAACGACGGAAGCTTCACTGCAAGGTGCAAACCACTAGTTATCACCAAAAAGGATGGTCAGGTTACAGTTAAAAAGCCTGCAAAGGTCTGGAAAAAAAGGTCTTGTGGACAGATTAGACGAATACTATCATGTACCAGAGAGATTGCAAGAGAAATGTTTGGAGAAAAAATGATCTGCCCAAGATTTACAGCATACCACCTCATCTGTGAAAACATGGTGGAGGGGGTGTTATGGTTTGGTCATGTATAGCTGGGACTAAAACTACCTAACTTGGCTTGATTGATGATGTAACTGCTGATGGAAGCTGCAGAAAGTATTCTTTAGTGCACATTAACATCTTGTCTGCTTGAGTACAAGCAAATGCCTGCAAATTCATTGGATGGCCAAGTCAATCTTCAGATTACAATTCGGATTTAAATCCAACTGAACATGCATTTCCTTTCCTAATAAGATTTTAGGCAAAAAGACCTCAAAACAAACAACAGCTGAAGATGGCTCTCTGGGGCTCTGAAATAAGGGGGACTATGTATAAAACATTGTTGTAATTTCTGAATGGTGAAACTAACATTAACAAAAATAAGCTTAAAAAAGCTTACCATACCTACTTTAACCTCATAGAAATTGTTTGATTTCAAATCCAAACTTTTGGAATATAAAGCCAAAGGAAGAAAAAATGCTTCACTGTCCCATTACGCAGGCCAATGTATGTGCTGGACCTTTTTAGCATTTTTCCCACCCAGTGTTTTGGCTCAGTAGCAATACGAACTGTTGTTAGGAATAGCTAGGTTAAGATAGGTATAGAGCACAGGGTTAGACACTACATTATTACATTTCACACTCAACACCTGTGGATGTGGGCAGTTGATGAATGGCAGAAGTGGCGAGGTCGAAATGAAAAAAGAACAGGCTTCAGTCACTTTACCAACTTCATCATCCATAACGAAATAAAATAAAAAAACACAGAAAACGAACAGATCCCTCTCCCTTACTCCTCCAACGCAGTGCTATGTGTGTGTGAGTGAGTGCACCAGCCCCTCCCTTTTCCTCTCATGCTCTCTCACAGTTGAGGAGAAAAAAACGCTTGTGTTTCATGTTCTCCCTCATCTAACTTAACTATCAACTAGGTCAAAGTAGCACCACACAAGGTTTAGACGAAGCCTTTATACATTTTTTTAGTCAAAGTCAAAACATATAGCCTACTTTACCAACCTACTAGGCAGCCATAGCGCTCTAGACTAGACGGTGTAGTATCAACAGGTGGCTGGCTAGTGGAGTTCAGTTGACCTAAGATTAAGGTCATTATGATTTAAAACATTTTTGGGGTTAAACTTCAATACCACTTCAGCCATACATTACAGAGATCTGAAGGCAACTTAATTCAAACCAGAGACACACTGGTAAGTTTGCACAGCCTTTATTTTTCCACAAAAAAAAAAAAAAAAAGTATTCTATGAATGTACGTATGTGATTTGTTCTTTTATTTAAAATTAAATAGCATTTAAACCGCATATTAGAATGATCTAAAACTAACTTCATTCATGAAAAAACCGAGCTGATCTGCTATAATCAACTCAGTCTGATGATCAGTTATTCAAAACACTGTGGGATGGTCCTGAAACATGGAAGGCATATTTAATGAAAAGTTGCCTTGTTTGCACATCAAAAGGTGCAAGTTGAATTTGTTTTATCAGGCCAATGGCCATCTCGCCACTGGTTTTGTAAAACGTTGATCCCTCTCGAATTCATAGACAGAGCTATGGATAAGGGAGGCCCTTATAGTAGGTTTAAAAATGTTTCAAAGCTATGTATTGTTTATTTCAAATACATTGTTTACACACAATACAGTAAAACAGCCTCATATTTGGTGTGAAAATCCAATCAATTGGATCCAAGATTCGAATACACATTGATGTTATTATATGTATTGGAATGGCCTGCAATTGAGTCGGCCTGTTGGAAAGGTTTGGTAACCACTGATATACACTCATCGGCCACTTTTTAGGTACACCTGTTCAACTGCTCTTTAATGCGAATATCTAATCAGCCAATCACATGGCAGCAACTCAATGCATTTAGGCATGTAGACATGGTCAAGACGACCTGCTGAAGTTCAAACCGAGCATCAGAATGGGGAAGAAAGGTTATTTAAGTGACTTTGAACATGGCATGGTTGATGGTGCCAGACGGGCTGGTCTGAGTATTTCAGAAACTGCTGATCTACTGGGATTTTCAATGCCTTGTTGATGCCAGATGTCAGAGGAGGATGGCCAGACTGGTTCGAGATGATAGAAAGACAACAGTAACTCAAATAACCACTCGTTACAACCAAGGTATGCAGAAGACCATCTCTGAATGCACAACACGTTGAACCTTGAAGCAGATGGGCTACAGCAGCAGAAGACCACACCGGGTGCCACTCCTGTCAGCTAAGAACAGGAAACTGAGGCTACAATTCGCACGGGCTCACCAAAATTAGACAATAGAAGATTGGAAAAACGT
This sequence comes from Argentina silus, assembly GCF_951799395.1. Classification (NCBI taxonomy): domain Eukaryota; kingdom Metazoa; phylum Chordata; class Actinopteri; order Argentiniformes; family Argentinidae; genus Argentina; species Argentina silus. The sequence goes on from NC_139653.1 coordinate 23,314,470, forward strand.
TGCCTGGTCTGATGAGTCTCGATTTCTGCTGCGACATTCTGATGGTAGGGTCAGAATTTGGCGTAAACAACATGAAAGCATCCTGCCTTGTATCAACGGTTCAGGCTGGTGGTGGTGGTGGTGTAATGGTGTGGGGGATATTTTCTTGGCACACTTTGGGCCCCTTAGTACCAATTGAGCATCGTTTAAACGCCACAACCTACCTGAGTATTGTTGCTGACCATGTCTATCCCTTTATGACCACAGTGTACCCATCTTCTGATGGTTACTTCCAACAGGATAACGCACCATGTCACAAAGCTCACATCATCTCAGACATGACAATGAGTTCACTGTACTCCAATGGCCTCCACAGTCACCAGATCTCAATCCAATAGAGCACCTTTGGGATGTGGTGGAACGGAAGATTCGCATCATGGATGTGCAGCCGACAAATCTGCAGCAACTGCGTGATGCTATCATGTCAATATGGACCAAAATCTCTGAGGAATGTTTCCAGCACCTTGTTGAATCTATGCCACAAAGAATTAAGGCAGTTCTGAAGGCTAATAAAGTGGCCGGTGATTGTATATCGTATACGACAGTGCTCTGTGTAAGTAATGGGACAGTGAAGCATTTTGTCTTCTTTTGCCTCTACACTCCAAAAGTTTGGATTTGAAATCAAACAATTACTATAAGGTTAAAGTAGAGATTCACCTTTTATTTGACAGTGTTGGTGTACATATTGGTTTCACCATTTAGAAATTAAGTCCCCCTTTTTCAGGGTTCCCAAAAGTAATGGAACGGACTTATGAAATTAAGCACTCGTTTGGTATTTGGTCATCATTTGCATGCAATAACTGCCTGAAGTCTGCGACCCTTTGACCCCACCAGACCCTGGGTATCTTCTCTGGTGATGCTCTGCCAGGCCTGTACTGTAGCCATCTTTTGAGGATAACTATCTGTAGTTTGGTTGGTGAAGTATTCTGCGGATGGTAGTCTCTGACACATTCACGCATACCTCCTGGAGAGTGTTCCTGATCTGTGGGACGGTTGTTTTGGGGGTGTTCATAATTATGGTGAGCATTCTTCGGTCATCCACTGTAGAAGTCTGCCTTGGCCTACCAGCCTGTTTGTGATTGCTGAGCTGACCAGTGCTTTTTTTATTTTTAATGATGTTCCAAACTGTTGATTTAGGCAAGCCTGAGGTTTTGGCTATGTTGTTTGTTTTTTAAAAGCCTTATTATTCTCAGCCTAATAATGGCTTCCTTGACTTTCATTGACATTTGGTCCTCATGTTGACAGACACCAATAACAAACCCCAATGGCAAATGCAAAGCCTAGAATAATACTAGACATTGACAGCTCTCTTATGCCTGCACAAATTATGTGACAGAACACACCTGACTTATTGGAAACACCTGTCAAGCCAATTGTCCCATTACTTTTGGGTACCCTAAAATAGGGGGACCATGCATAAAAAGTGTTGTAATTTATGAATGGTGAAACCAACATGTTCAAATAAAATAAAAGCTGAACCATCTCTTCTTTAACCACATAATAATTGTAAAAGTTGTGTAGTGTAGAGCCAAAAGAAGAGAAAATGCTCCCATAACTAAGGCAGGGCACTGTATGTTAATTGAAATCATCATTGATGCAGATCAAATCACACATTGTGCCTTTAATTACAATTTTCAGGAATAGGAGTAATACAAATAACTCTTCTATTGTACATGCAACATATAAAAGTACATTTTGATATAGTATCAAAGAAGATATAGCTATTAGGGTGCAGAGCCAGGCCTTATGTTAATTTATCTTGTTAGTTGTGGAAGACTTTAACATTTGCATAAAAAATGTGTTAAAATAGGCCACTCTAAGTAATCCAGAGCAAAGTATGATGTTTTGTGAATCACCACAACCATTAAGCATAGGCAAATTAATGGACAGTTGGGCAATTCCACGGTACCAGAATGACCATGGCACTCGATTTTTTAACGTATGCCAAACAAAAACCCTTGATAGCAACGTTTAACAAACTATACAACTCTACGCACAAGGACTACTTCTAACAATTCCAACTGAACATTAAAATTAAAAAAAATATATATATACTTTAAGAACTGTGCGGCTTCAATGGTCGGTAACGGAATGACCCTAAAATCTCCCAGGGCTTTTAAAGTAAACACATTTACACAAAACTGTTAAATATATGCTCCAAATTAAGATTCAAATATGTCTGCAGAAAGAGTGGGGTGTTAGTTACCATAGTTACCTTGAGTTTGAAAAGAACTATTTTGGTTGTTGAGCTACAGTAAGTGAAATCCGGTAACAGAATGACGGTAACAGAATGACAAAATGGGTCCCCACTGAAATGCATGATTTATGGATTTGAATGTCATTCTATGCATGATTATGTAGCTAAAATAGGGAAACAACAAATAGAAATATAGAAATATACAATAGGCACTCTCGTTAAGGTAATAATGTATTCTTTTATCAACTTTTATATAACATTAAAAAGGGAAATTGATAAAAACTCACAAAACACAAGATACATAAATCGGCCTTTGAAACTCTTCATTTAATGTATTTCAAATCAATGACATTTGATTCAGTTCTCAATGTCTTTTTCTTCATTATACACTTTTATACACTTTGCCACCAAAAAACTGAATTAAAAAAAATACAAGAAGGCCTATGTCATGTGCAGACACAAAGAGACACCCAATCTGCTCCTAGTTTGCCTCAGAGATAGCCTCTGCGAAATGGAAATGTTCTTAATTGTCTGCAACAGGTGTGGGAAGGATCCTAAGAATCTGTCTTTGGGACACCATACCATATGTATTAGTGCACTCTTTAATGATGAAGACAAATCCCTTGCTGTCTTTTTTGTAGAAGTGTTCAACATGTACACTCACTGAGGACTTTATTAGGAACACTATATTAATACTGGGCCTAGGGCCTTCCTGTGCTCTCAAAACAGCCTCAATTATTCATGGCATTGATTCCACAAGATGTTGGAAACATTCCTTTGAGACTCTGGTCCATGATGACATCATTGCATCTCGCAATTCCTGCAGATTTTTCAGGTGCACTTTCAAGCTGTGAATCTCCCATTCTACCACATCCCAAAGGTGTTTTATTGGATTCAGATCTGGTGACTGGGAAGGCCACTGAACTCATTATCATGTTCATGAAACCAGTTTGAGACGACTTTTGCTTTGTGACATGGTGCATTATCATGCTGGAAGTAGCCATTAGAAGATGGGTAAATTGTGGCCATGAAGGGATGCACATGGTTAGCAACAATACTCAAATAGGCTGTGGCATTCAAGCGATGATTGATTGGTATTAACGGGCCCAAAGTCTACCAAGAAAACATTCCCCACACCATTACGACACCTCCACCATGAGAAGGTGTACAGGTGTTCCTAATAAAGCGCTCAGTGAGTGTATGTCATCATTCTCAATGGCAGTTATTTGCACAACATATATTTGTGTATATTTGCTGGCTTTGCTTTCTCCACTGTACTCAACAACAATGAAGTCTCCATTTGGAGCATGAGATGAGGATTTTGATAACTACTACTATATGATTTCCCATTGTTTTTCAGCTGTAGCCTTTTGGAACCCTTTTGAGTTCTACATGGAAGTCAAAAGGGTTCCTTCAAGGGTTCCCCCACAGGGACAAATAACCCTTTTAAAATCTGTACAATCTGTACAATAAGTAAATGTAGGCAATTCAATTTCAGTAATTCCGTTATGATTTGGTAACAGAATGACCAGTTTTAATCACTTATTAATTCATAAACTAAATCAATATCAGTAAAAACACTATTTGTATAGTGTATTTGGTAGGTCTACCTATACTTCTTACTTTAGTTAACTTTTATTATCCTCGCTTTTCATGAGGCAGAGACATTTTTAAATATCTTACACTTATGGGTTTTTGGTAACAGAATGACCCGGACTGGGCAATGATTCTTAAATGTAGAGAAGCCAAACCATTTCCTCAAAACAAAAGGATCATGAATCCTTTTACATGGAACTGATCAACCTGCTTGGTCTACAGTACACAGAGTATTGACCGGCGGCCTGGTCTTGTTTGTGTGTGTGTGTGTGTGTGTGTGTGTGTGTGTGTGTGTGTGTGTGTGTGTGTGTGTGTGTGTGTGTGGCAGGTCAGTCCCATGTGTAAAAGCAGAGAAAACAGCCCTCAGGAATTCAGCTCTTAAACAATCAGCTAGTTACTATTAATCACCCGGCTACGGCTCAGCAAGCTCAGGAATGCAGCCTTTAAACACACACACACACACACACACATGCACGCGTGCACACACACACACACACACACACACACACACACACACACACAATGAAGCATATTCATACAGACACACAGAGGCAGGTGACTGTATTAGCTCTAAAGGGACCAGGGCCTGCTCTCTAGCTGTAGCCCAGGGAGAGCCCCTGAGTGGGGCACTGGGTGAGGTGTGAGGGTAATGTGCTGGAAGCCTGGAGCTGGGGTTAGGGGCTATTTGAGGACAAAACCTCTATAGGGCCTCCGCTACTACTCTCTCTCCAGAGAGAGAGAGAGAGAGAGAGAGAGAGAGAGAGAGAGAGAGAGAGAGAGAGAGAGAGAGAGAGAGATGAGAGAGAGACAGAGAACACTGGCTTCTTTGTGCACTTTATGGACCCCCACCCCCATACCCACCTCCATCTCACTCATCTCTGCAATATGCACCTGCCTTCCTGCAAGATCCTGCCATCAAAACAGGGACATTGGTGGAGTGAGTCAGGTATGGCAGGCATAGAACTGGGAGATAGAAGGCTGAGGGTTAGGGAGAGAGAAAGGGATGAAGGATGAGGAGTGAGTTTGAATCTCCCTGCCACAAAAATACCACTTGCACGTGTACACACACACACACACACACACACACACACACACACACACAAAAACACTTATACATGCACATAATTACAGCTTGGCTTTGTGAAGTTTGGGAGTGAGAGGGGGGGTTGGGGGAGGGGTCTATATTCCAAAGAGGGTTTACAAGGAGTGTTTGAATTCCAGAATCTACTCAACTAAGAGACAAACCAGATAAATATTTTCCCACCATTCTGACAATTCCATCAGGTATCATTCTAGACATACATTGGAGGACTCACAGACTCACGTATTGCCTACAGCATTCCTAATTGATACTTACCTGTACCCTCTTCATCCTAGCCTACGTCTGCTACCTAAATGCAAACGGCAAATTACACTGAAACAGGCCTGACTGTCGGTATCAGGCTCGAGCTAGACGCTATACTGGAGGGTTTATAATATTTATAATATATATAAGGTTAGTTTAGTTGTTTCTAGGTCAAACTGTCTTCTATTAGGGTTATTTACATGTCAAAGTTGTATCTTTGTGTTCCCCAAAGTGCTCCACAAATACCACATTCCACACTCATCTATAAGTTAGCTAGTTTATGTTTCATAAACATGGGCTGTACTCTATTGTGTAACTGGTTGTGTGAGTGTCATTAATTAGTAAAGACAACGTCACTGAGAGTAGATCCTATCTTGGCAACACAAGCTTTGCAGGGGATAAGTTATAATTTAAAACGAGTGCAGAACTGTACAAGTAGGCAACCCTAAGGTTGGAGCATGTGTGTGTACTTGTGAGCAATGTGATTGCATACTCTATAGTGAGTGTTTTGACTTGGTGTGTGTGTGTGTGTGTGTGTGTGTGTGTGTGTGTGTGTGTGTGTGTGTGTGTGTGTGTGTGTGTGTGTGTGTGTGTGTGTGTGTACGCACATACTTGGGGAGGCTTCTGCAATCTCCATTATTTATGCCTTACAGTTATGCAGCTGTGAGCAGCAAGAGGGACGAATGACAAGAGATGAGGGTTCAGGAAATATAAAGAGAAACACACACACACACACACACACACACACACACACACACACACACACACACACACACACACACACACACACACACACACACACACACACACACACCAAGTCAAAACACTCACTATAGAGTATGAGATGGCAAGAGGAGTAAAAACAGAGAGAGCAAGGAAGGCCAGCACACACACACGCACACTCACACACACTAAAAGGAGGGAGCAGGAGTAGGCCACAGTCTAGACTATAAAAGACGCTCCTTCAAACCACACCCTTTCTGTCTCCTCTGTGACAACAGTAGGCAGACACAGTATCTCTAATACACACACACACACACCACACACACACCACACACACACACACACACACACACACACACACACACACACACACATAGACACAGCCATGATAAAGAACCATGATATAGTACAGACAAACCCCCATAAACTCACATTCTCTCTTTCCGATAACCAGCAGCCTAATTCATCCACAGTCAAGCATGCAGAACTACTGGCATTAAAGCGTTGGGGGACAGAGAAATTAAGCTTACATCATCACCATCCCTGTATTTCTAAAGTGAAGGAAGGTGGAATAGAATTGCAGATGAAAACTAAGGTTTGTGTTGAGCAAAGTGCAATGACCATGGACACACAAACAATAAATGCAGAGCAGGCATCTGAGCTGAGATGATGCAGAGCCATAACCACTGACCTACTGATCTATATAGCCTACTATATATCATTGGTCATAACACAGTTTGGATAGCTGTGCATTACATTGTTATAGTGGCCCATGAACAACATACATTGAAACATTTATTATATTAACTATTCATGTCTCTGGATTCTGCAGTCCAACTTGCAGCTAAAGCTAAAAGGTGAATCATGTAGTTATGGTTTAAACACTGTTTACAATGCTTTCTTTTATCCTCAGTGCGTTCTACAGCGAGGCATCTCCTCAGAACTCTGACATTGAGCCAGGAACGGAAGAAGAGAGGGGCTCTTCTACAATTGAAGAGGAGAGGAGAGGAGAGGAGAGGAGAAGAGAGGAGAGGAGATGAGAGGAGAGGGGCCCTTCTACAATTCTGATCTATCAGCTGGATAGTTTGTGCTGTCTCAAAAGGATTAGCCTACTTCCACGTCGGCACGGCGTTACCTAAATCATGATCCCGAAGTGCCATATGAAACAGACACAATGCACATATTCATATTCAACATAACTGTAAACTTTGCGAGAGGAGGGAGAGAGGGAAAGACATAGAGAGGGAGAGGGAGAGGGGGAGATTCGACGAAATGCCACGAAAAAGCGTTATTACGCATCTATGCAACATAGCCTACACAACATTTGACCAAGAAAAGCCTAAAACAAACATTTTATGACATGATGGCAATGCAATGCACCGACCGATGGTTGACCTATTTACATAATAATCAGTCATCTAGTACAAAATGCAAACATGTGAATAGCCTAAGTTTCCAAACAATTCAAGTGTGCATCTTATGTAGGCCTATCACAACAGTTTAGCCTACCGCAACATTGTAACGCCCCAACAGACCACCAAATCTATAAGCTAGTAGCCGGCATGTTGATGACATTCTTTCAAATGCGCAAATCAGTTATGCACCTACAAAACAAGAAACCGATATGGCCGGCGCGCATTTGTCAGCTGGCCTGGTTAAACACTACATGGTTTCGCCCAAAATGTGCACATTCCATATAACCACGCAAATACACAATACCGGACCATCAACTGACATCACACAATCGCCTATAGCTGAAAACATATCGACCTATCCCGCGGAAGCCTAACTTTCTCGAGTCTCGGCACTGCACACATATTTCCCCGGCAACGCATTTTAGACTATTGAACGAATGTAATAATGACAGCGTAAATTCTGATTTAAAAGTCGTTAAATAACTAACCTTACTCCTGTAGAAGTCTGACAGGACAATGCGTGTTGTGTATGTCCTCAAAAATCGCGTATAACGAGAAATTTAAACAATATATTCATGCACAGCCTCAAGTTCTCCCACAGGACAATTCTTCATCGTGCATCATGAAAAGCGCGCCATCCTGTGGGTGCAAAACAAGCGCGCGGAATGAGCCAACAGGTGGATTGACAGCATATGAAAGCATAGGCTATAACAGAACTGCTCATGCATAGATCAATGGCTATACTGGTCCAGCCTCCCAACTGGAACTTTACTTTCTGATTTGACAGCCGATTACATTTAATGCATAATCTGGTTTTCATTTCAAGTCACATACCGATTCTCGAAGAAAATGTATGAGTGTAGGCCTAAATGTAGCCTACCCTATCTTCTTATCATAATCCAAAATAGGCTGTTTTACTTTTTTTTACAAAAATGTATGTGTAAACAAACAGTGTAGCCTATAGCTTTTAAACATGTCTTCAATTCCACAGGTCTGTTGGTCCGTGCAACTGTCTGAATTTGAGAGTGATACCTGCAGAATTATAAGGATTGTATTATGATATCTGTGGTGGCCCCACTTCCCCAGCCCCATCTCTAAACGTTACCAAAACAAGTGATGGGCCAGCCATTTGGCTGAAAAACGAATAATTGCACCTTTACGCATCGAACACAGAGACTGCGTCAACATTTCCGACATATTATGAATTACGCTTCACAGACATATCCATGAATGACCCTAACCCTATGTTTTTTTTTTTTTTTTTTTATAATTAATTTTTAAATGTTCCTTAATTAGTTTTTCGGCAAAATATCTTGTTTTAGCATAAACGAGAGAGATGGGGTGAACATCCTCGAATTGATCTCTGGGTGCAAGGACTAACAGTCATTGATATTGAAATGAAATCGAGTTATGATAATGTTAGATAGTTCATTAGGCATTTACATGGCTGTAATTTATAAGACAATAATACCCAATGAAGGGGGATTGTCAATATATCTCATAATAAGACAAAATACCTACAGTCCTGTAGCACAACATTAACTTGATTGGGAGGATGATCATCAGTAGTCAACAATGAAGCATTGTAATCCAAATGTAGGCATGGGCCTATTCCACAGGTAACACACAAGGTATCAATGCAAGGTGCAACCATATTGGAATTCCAGATATTCTCCAATCTAACCTACACTCACCAAACACTTTATTAGGAACACTATACTAATATTGGGTAGGGTCTCCCTTTGCTCTCAAAACAACCTGATTCCACAAGATGTTGGAAACATTCCTTTGAAATTCTGGTCCATGATGACATGATTGCATCACACAATTCCTGCAGATTTTTCAGGTGCACTTTCAAGCTTGAGGCGACTTTTGCTTTGTGACATGGAGCATTATCATGCTGGAAGTAGCCATTAGAAGATGGGTAAATTGTGGCCATGAAGGGATGCACATGGTCAGCAACAATACTCAAATAGGCTGTGGCATTCAAGCGATGATTGATTGGTATTAACGGGCCCAAAGTGTACCAAGAAAACATTCCCCACACCATTACACCAACTCCACCATGAGAAGGTGTACAGGTGTTCCTAATAAAGTGATCTGTGAGTGTACATTATTTGTTCATTCCCAATCAAACCATCACTACAATATATTCCCAGCAGATGGCGCTAAATTCCTGTTCTCGAACTGGGCTTCTAAAGAAAAGACGGAAGTGAAACAATGGAATTCGATGCCATTCCGGAGGCTCGAGATGGGCAACAGCAACAGCTAGTGAAACCACAACATCAAAGTGAAATAAGGAAAATATGACACTTCAATTTAGATATGTTATGATCACAAGTAGGCTAGGCTGGATCACAGTAACGTGAAGGTCGAGATACCAGTGTGCCAGAGGTGAGAGAGACATGAGAGCCGAGGACACTGACATCTCTGGTGAGATGCTTTGTCACATCTCAATTGTCTATTTCATTCTGTATCCTGTATTTGTATTTCCCCATCTAACAACTGAGCCATGTTGCTTTCAAATTATGAGTTTTGCTTGTACTAACGTTTTGAAAAAACCTGGCTCATTATGCATTACAAATATACTTGTCCGAAGTTAGCACAGCAGCACCAGCTTTGCCTTTGAAGATGATCTCTCAAGCTCTCTAACATGACTCATCTGGCACCATAGCACGTAACCGTCAGTTGCTTACACCCCACTCCCCAAATGCAAATGTCGCGTCAGTGGAGTTCATTGATTGGTACAGTTAAATTATCATGTCTATTCCAATATGCATGTTTTATGCGTGTGGTTTTTCAGATCTGTTTTTGTTTTGTTTGTCTTGCAGACCAAATGACTCAGCAAGGCTTTGCTCTCAAATGACATCTGCACAAGGAATCAAACTTCTGTTTGGACTGCGATAGGTGTGGTGCGTCTCTAATTGGCCATAGTCAGAATCACAAGTTCGCCCCAGCCCTACGTCTATGTGGAGGAGGGAAAACTTCCACATCATCGCTTCAACCAAGGATTCATCCACGGAAGTAGAGGGACTGACGGAGGGACTGAAACTGTCGCACCTATGGCCCACGCCCGCTTCCCGGGGAAGAGTGCAGACGTGGCCGCTAACCTGTCCTCCGTTCTGAGTCGGCCTGTATGTGCAAACGGGACTCCGTGGATACTATACCTTTTCGAGGAATGCGTGGAGAATGTGTGGGAATACTGGAGCGTGGTTATCGGATTGATTTCCATGTTCTGTTTTTTGCTGTCCACACTACCGTGAGTAAATAGGCTAATGTTGTTGTAGTAATGTTTTATTACGGTCCTGTTTTGAATAATAGGGAAACGTTATGATTTCATCAAAGGAAAATAAGCTTGCATGTGAGTTTTGCCCAGAATGGCAATTTAATAACATGACACCTCCACTATCTCTAAATGTAATGCATGTCCAGGTCTCTCTTGAACAATAGATTTTATCCTAATGAGACTAACCTGGATAAATAGAGGATGAATAAAAATGTAATCTTATGAAGACCATTTATGAAGTAGCACAGTAGATTACGATTATAATGCCTTGGTGCAAACCTGTTTTTGTTATTGTTGTGGCGGCATTGCAAAACCACCTTACTGAGGCGCTTTAATCCAACACACTTTTTCTCTCCCTCTCTCCAACTCTCAGACAAGTGTATGAGGCCTATCGTAATGGGAATGTTGAGGAGGCTATGTCTTTGGGCTTTCTGCTTTTTCTAATCAGTGGAGACCTGAGCAGCCTAACAGGCTGCTACCTGACCAGCCAGCTCCCCATTCAGGTAAACCAATAACTGATTAACATTATAGCAGCAGCCATCGGTCAGCTATTTTAGTAGCCCAGCCCAGTAGGTATATACAGTGTACAGTATCCTCACATTTCTTCTTCTTCTTCTTCTTCTTCTTCTTCTTCTTCTTCTTCTTCTTCTTCTTCTTCTTCTTCTTCTTCTTCTTCTTCTTGTCTTCTTCTCTCTCAGATAGTCACAGTAGTGTTCTACATCTTCACGGATATGATTCTCATCTCTCAGTTCCTCTACTACAAGATCAAAAACAACTCAGCCAGAAGTAAGTCCTAATACTTATTTAGTTGAGATACTTGATCTTCAATGTAATATGATGTCCTAGTTATGACCAGGAAAACACTGTGATTCCCAATTTGCTATTTGTGAAGCAATGCCTCACTGCTTGCAATTCCATTCATATTCACTTTTTCAAGTGAAAGAGTTTGCACTAAAAGCTGGTTTTAGAAAATGTGCATATTGTAAAGCCCTTTTGTTTGTGCATTGTGCAATAAAGGGCTGATAAACAAAGGGAACAATGATTGAATTACTTGACTGTACAGTATATGAGCATTGTGGGAGGGAGAGAGAAGCCCCCTGTTTAGCAGTTGTCTCACAGGTCCTCCTGCAAGACAGTAAATCTTCCCAAATATCAAGATAGGCCAGAGAATAAACACACTGTCGTGTATGTTGTCACACTCTACAACACTGGCTAACTATATCACATACCAAAAGGGAGAACCCTAACCCTAAAGACAAAAGTGACCCATATCTGTTTCTTTCTTTCTTTCTTTCTTTCACACACTCTCTTTGCCAGAGAACCCTCTACTGAAGTGGGTATGTTTCCTGTGGTGTGGGGCTGCTTCTGTGGCTCTCCTGGTTCTGCCCAAACTCATCACAGACAACACCACCTCGACTGACACGCAGGTGTGTGTGGGGGGGTGTGTGTGGGTGTGTGTATGTGTCGTCAGTGGAAGATTGAGTTAGTGTTTGAATTCAGTCTTGTTCAGTAAAAGTGTTTGTCATTATATTCTCTCTACTCTCTCTCTCTCACCACTACTGTTTATTTTTTGCTTATTATTACAGCATAAAACTAAAATGTAATATTGTACATTTTCTACTAGGGCAGGCAAAGATGGCAATCTTCTTAAGCAGGAAAACTGTGTATTTCATGGCAGTAAAGAATCTCCCTGTGTTAGAGGAGAAGTGGGGCTTTAGGGGAGCTGTGTGTTCTGTGGTAGAGGGGGAATTCCTGTTTGTAGATCCGTTGTGGTGGTGGTGGTGTTTTGTTTTCTAAAAAGGCAATGTGTGCTGTCATGTACACATGTAACATTCACTTTGTGTGCAAATAATGGTTTGTTAAAACTCTGTCCCTCTCGCTCCCGCTCTTGCTCTTGCCCTCTCTGTCTCTGTCTCTCTCTCTAGAGTGCCTCTAACAGTGTGGAGATATCCGGCTATGTGTGTGGATACTTGGCTTCTATCTTCTACCTCTCCTCTCGCTTCCCACAGCTCTATAAAAACGTGAGTGAGAGTTTGATCGTTTCACTGCGTCTCTGTGCTGCATGTGTGAGAAAAGGGAAAGGGAGAGAATGTTGTTGTATGAGTGATGAAATGAAAACCAGATTTTTCAGACAATGGTGTTTTGTACAGTGGATGTTAAAGCATCTGGTCTGCCTCCTGGTGTGAAGGAGGGAGGGATAACAATGGGATAACTGGGCATGGTCTCCTGGGCATGGTCACACTCTCTCTCTCTCACACACACACACACACACACACACACACACACACACACACACAAACAATATTACCCCTTTGGATATGCATTAGTGTTGGAATTCTCAATAACCAAGCACACAAGAATGATAACCATCATTCCATCATAACAAGTTTGCATAATAACTCATTGTATAGCTAAATACCAGGTGAACAGTCGAATGTTAGATCATCTTTAACCTTTTCTGTCCAGTTTAAGCGGCAGTCTACAGAGGGCACATCGTACATGCTGTTTGCCCTGGCAATGATGGGGAATGGTACATATGGGCTCAGCCTGATGGTGGTCCTGCCGGCACTCAGAGGCTCCAAACAGACCTTCATCCTCAAACACCTGGCCTGGCTCATAGGCAGCCTTGGAGTTCTGCTACTGGACTTCCTGGTATCCTTCATCACAGTGGGGATGATCAGGTTGAACCCACTGACAGTGTCACCACATACAGTTATAAAAGTCGTAGTAATATAGTCAGTTAGCAGACCTGTTTATTATAATTCATAGAATTCAAAGTTAGGAATCTCAGAGTTAGTTTAGATTTGTATATAAGGCAAGACCCGATTTAACAAAACAAAAACAAGTGATTTCATATTTTGTAACTCAAGTAGTTTACAGTTTGGTGCTGTTAGACACACTGGCTGATAATCAAGATAGTCTGACTGAGGTATTAAACAGGCTGTGTTGTATTTTAGGCTACATTATTAGGCTACAATTGAATATGTTTTATAGGTTTCAGGTCAAACGTGGCTGGTGTTATAGCAGCATTTTCATTAAAGCCACAGTCTATTATCCCAGTAATTTCAAATAATGTATAATATATAATAAATAATCTGTTAAACAATTAATGAAGTTTGCATGGCCTTAGATGTGTGTACTTGTTTTGGTGTGTGTTCCTAAATGACCCTTAACCCTCCTAGGTCACTGCCCAGTTCATCATGTACAGGAAGAACCGTTCTAGTAAAACCAGCCAGCAGCTCAAGGTTCCTGAAGTGGAGCCTCTGCTCTGTGAAGAGGAGGAGCTGTCAATGTTCTAGAGTGACAACGGTATGGAAGTTCAAAATAGTGGACATTTTAGAACAGGATCATTAGAGGACATTCATTAGGTTAATTAGGTTTCACATTCAGTGTTCAATCTCTTCAAATGTGAAACTCCTCCAATATCCCCTCCTAAAGGAATTGAGAAACAGAATCCTATGATATGAATTTTTTGTTTTACATATGAAACCTGAATATGCAATGGTATTTCTGTGTAAGCTTACCTTTACAGTTTATTTCTGTTGTTAGTCATTTAATCTCAACTCACTCTGTGTAAGGGGGTTGATATGATCTACTCTTAATGTGCAATTAAGTCGGCACCACAGATTTTAAAGGTTGTTCCATATTGCAGTACTCTGACAGCAGATTTAAATCCCATTCCCCTACATTGTATTGACACCGATCCAACAAGATTAATGTAATTTAAGGAAAGGTTGCTTTTTGCATATTGTTTGATATTAATTGCCGTATTGGATCTTATATTCATATATGCTGTTGATGATTATGCTCTCTTATGCTGCCATAGCAACTCCTCAGCTGGACTTAAAGTTACAGGGCAAAAAGGTTTGTATGCTGTTCGCACAATGTTGTTGTCAAGGTAAATAGTATAATAGGGGACCATAATAGTGGCTGTTATTGTATGTAGGTTTAGGGGGGTCATATTACAGTGGCAATATAGGCTCAGGGTTCAAATTCTACAATCTTTTGAAGTGTCCCGAAAAGGAATGGGGTTGAAGACCATAAATATCGGTAACAATTTTGTGGGAGCCAAAGCCTATTATGCGCTTGGGAAGTGACCTGTAATTCAAAACCTGTGCATGTGAGCTGCAGTACGAGCATTGTTTAGAGCTGGTCAGGTTCTGTGGGTGTGGCAGCATTCAGAAGTGTGTTATGCAGTGTTATGAGCCCCGTTCTCTGAGAAGCCTTATCAACTGTGCCTTTTATATAATACATGTGCTGCACTGGTAGTTGTAAAACTGTTAGGGGTGTTGTTTCTTTGGCTCAGTCCAAACAGTATTTCCTTTATTAGTGGGCTTGCTTCAGAAAGTCCATCTATTCTTGCTTATACTTCTTATTAGTGGGCTTGCATCAGTAAGTCCAACAATTGTTCTTCCACATACTTATTAGGTGGGCTTGCTTCAAGTAAGTCCAACTCTTGAAATACGTAATACTTAATAGTATTTTTCAAATTCTTCCCAGTGCTATTTCTCTTACAACTTTTAAGCTATTCACACCAATCCAACTTTACAACGTGCAGAGAGGTTTTTGGTTTTGATACCTATTAAACTTTTTAAACTATACAAACTTTAAAGTGCACTTTTTAACATGGAGGTCTATGGGAACCAATAGATTACATTTTTGACCCACCGCTGCTCTTACACTGTTTAAGCTATTCACACCAATCCAACAGTAACATTTACCAAAAACGCAAAATTATCAACCCTGATAAAAGCTTTCTGATACCTATTAAACTTTTTAAACTATTAAGCTTTTTGTAACTCTAAAAAATCTGGTTAACATGGTGGAATGTTGATTACAGCAACATTCTGAGAGACACCATTGTTACTGCAACTGCTATGGAACCTTCAGAACTCTTGAATAAAAACAACAGGAGACCTGCAGAACACATTCTTAGAATGATTACACAACAATGAACTCTCTTTGCGACCAATTCTACCCTTCTGAAACCCCTCTCAACCACTTAACAAACCAGCTCTACCACTCTCAACCACTCAACCAACCCACTCTCTACCTATTCCACTGAACTACCCCAGGCTCATCCTATCTATTTATCTCTCATTTGTCTGGCTATCGTACCCTATCTATCCTTCCATCCATCCCACCCACCCACCAACCAAAACATTTCACTTTCTTTCAACAACCCAGCAAATCTATCTATCATCCAAACCATTGTTACACTTTTTCCACTACCAAAATAAGACATTGCAAGCCCACAAAGTTTCCTCTGGAACTTTTTCTAGTTATTATTCTCTTTCTTCCCAATCTTTCCACTGCTGCTACTCCTACAACTTTTAAGTGATTCTCACTAATTCAACTTTAAAACATGCAGAGACCTCTATCTCGTGTTGCAAAAGTTTTCAAACTCATTATACTTTTTAAACTATTCAAACTTGAAAGTGCAAATTCTAACTTGAAGGTCAATGGAAACCAAAAGATGCAATTTTTGGACCACCACTGCTTTTCACCTTTCAAGCTATTCACGCCAATCAAACTGTAAAATGTGCCAAAAACTCAATCATTAACCCTGATAAAAGCTTTCTGATACCTATTAAACATATTGCGCTATTAAGCTTTTAGTAACCCCAAAAAGTCATATCCAGCAAACATTCTGTGAGCTCCTTTGTTACTGCAACTGCCATGGAACTTTCAGGACACTTAAATAAAAACAGCATGAAATCTGCATAACTCATTCTCACAATGATTACACAACAATGCACTCTCTTGGCAACCAGTTCTTCCCCAATTAAAACATCTTACACTCTCTCTCTCTATCCATCTAAACCTTTCTCATCTCTCTGGCTATCCTACGGTCTGACCATATTTTATCCAAGGGTCCACCCTACTATCTCACTTTTTTTTTTAACTTCACAGCTGATCGATCTATCTATCATCCTCAATTAACCATCTTTAAACTTTTCTGGGAAAAAAACCTTTTCTCTATCTGTGCTGCAGTGGACTATTTGTGGACTAATTACTTATCTTATTATAAAACAGCCATGCTAATATCGCTTCCTCTCCCTAATCATTATTGATCTGAAATTAAATAAGGAATAGGGTTAAACTCAGCCTTCTTACCCCTATTTATGGAGTTTCTTATAGCATTCATTATGTCTGTAGCAGCATTCAGTCAAAAATGATTAAAGAACAGACTTTGCAGTCTTTGCTTCTATTGGTAAACATTTTTATAATAATATACCATTATTTATTAAGATTCTGCAATGAGTGAATAGAATTGCCAGTGACCAATGATGTTGCTTTTTTTGTATTTATGGTGTCATCACTGTTATTACCCAATCAGTAAATGAATGTGATTGGTTTATAAGCACCTGCACAGTTTTCTCTACCTCGTCTTTCAGTAGGCTCACTTGATTTAGCTCACCTAGTGCGCTGGGAGGGTGTAGTTTGCACTTTAGGACCAATGGAATGGTTCCAAAAGTGAGAAACTGTCATTCTGGCCCTCTGAGTAAGCTAAATCAAGTGTCATAAAGAGCAATTCCTTGTGAAAATATGAAATCATAGCTTTTAACAGAAATATAAAGGCTGTGATTAATGTTACAAAATGTTGATGACACAAAGTATTTATTTATTGAGATTATCTTACTTTAGTTACGTGATTGGTTATGATGGACTCAGACCTTTTCAGCCAATGGCGGTTAAAGCAATAAATGTGTCTTGGAAAATGCTGACTTTTTGTAATGTGGAAAAGACAGTTCACTGAGCAGCATTTACTGCATTTATTTTCTTTCTGCAAAATATATACAGTATATTACTAGTACATTTATTTTGGGGTGGATTTTGCATAGTATTTTTATATTGTAAGTGATTGGTGGTTTTATTACCTCATCATTCCGCTTACTGTAGCTCCAAGCTTGGCCTCTTTTGTATGTGTGTCGCCTAAATGATGTAGACAACTTTTAATGAAACATGGTATGGCACTATTTATTTATTTACTATGACCCGAACTGTAACCTCAGATCCACGCTTGAGTTGATTTTTGCATAAATCACGTATTGATATCAATGGATTTGTGTAAACATTTGAATTGGTTATGTAGATCTCAAGTTACATTTGAATTGGTTATGTAGATCTCAAGTTACAATTTGAAATCTCTAGAACAAGTCATATTTATGAGATTATTTTATACTTGAATAATGACACTGTATTTCTCTTCTAAGATGTATATTTATACTAAAGATTACATGGTAATCATTTAACACACGATTTTATGTTACTATTAAGCTATATTGTACACATTGACAGTGTTTTGTCCATACTACAATTTAGAACATGGTAGACAATTACAGCATTATGATGTATCTCATGGATCTTAATAAAAGTGCAATATCCTATGTGTGTCTGGAGTTGTATGTAAGTGAAGTGTGCTCTTACATGTTTTTCTTTCTTTCACCCGCACACACACACACACAGCCTGTATCCAATTAAATGTATTATAACATCAACACTATTTTAGAAAGGGATGGTGTTTTTCAGAGACATCTATTATGCCAATGTAATGACTATACTGTGTTGGCTTATTTTATATGGGCGTGGTTGTAAAATAAATGCCGGGGGAACGAGCTCACAACCGACCCTGCCCACACATTCCAAAAGGGGTCTGACCCACTGATTTTATCGTTTGAACGAACGCCTGGATGACCAATTGGCAAAGTTTATTCCGAAAAGGGCGGTAATAGGGAAATTTGTAGGAGGGACTTCCTTGAGGGTTGCTGTTGGACGGCAGCTGCTTTTTAGGTGACACGTAACTAAAATTAAAGGTGCCGTGTAGGCCTCGTCGGTGATATCGGGGATTTATACTTTTCAGGGAATCGGCAAAGACTGAAAGCTATGCACGGGAAATCTGCTACTTTTGTATTAGTTCTTAGTACAGAAAGTACTTTATAAAGGAGTTCTGGACGCGCACTGTTGCCTACAATTACGCCTTTCAGGAAATATCTGAGAGTTTGATGTGTGTGTGTAGTCAAGCGCAAATCTGAGTTGCCTTTGAAGTCGCAAGAAACTGGATTCGCGAAAGTGACTTGATTATTTTTTATAATATGAAAGAATGCATGCAATGTCTTCACTAAACGTAGGCCTATTCCAACACTAAAGTTTATTTTATACCTATATACAGCCTGTTATAATGCTTGGGGAGTAAGGTGAAAAGGAGACTCCAAAAGTTGGACAAGGATAGAAAGTTTAGAACTTTCCACTGAAGTGACGGGGCTTGCCTGCGCAGGCGGCGGGGAGGGCAGCGATCTACAATGGGGAACGGAGTGTGTTCTCGGAGGCAGAGGAGGATCTTCCAGTGTCTCTTGCTTATCACCGTGGTATTCGGGATGATCTACGGAGGGATGATATCGTATGAGATGCACAAACAGCTGAAGAGGACGGAAGTGATGGCACTGAAGTACCAACAGCATCAAGAGTCACTGTCGGCGCAGCTGCAAGGTAAACACTTGCAAGTGTTGATATTGCTGGGTGTTTATGTGGGCTGAGGAGAATCAACTACATAAAAGAACATTTGGGAGAAATAGAACGTCAGTCCAAATTTACTTTTTTGCTCGGCTAGAATCTCCTTATCTATTTCATTCATATTACATGTGACGGTCAATGTTGCAACAATGTAGCCAGTGTAAACTGTCACAACAGTACCACGGCGTACACTGTCTGTCACTTGGCTATCCGGGTGGCTCAGTTTAAGTTGACTTACTGGCTGGTAGTCTGAATAAGCAGCAACAATGGTAATGGTAGCTAAACCCACTGATGGGAATGGATTTGTGCTCCATCGCCAGTGTTGGGCAGTAGTTCCACTACATGCAGTTCAACTGTCAGTATAACTGCATTTTGCAGTAGCTTGGTGGTAGTTAAACTTAATTCAAATCCTAGTTGTTTCAATTTCCCTACTAATTTTGTCTTACTGCCTCCGGTCTCCCCACTTTGCTCCACCTTTATCTCTCCCAGTGATTTCAGTCTCACGTTTTCTGTCACATGGACTAGTCATCTTTCAGTAACTGGCAGGTAGTTCTGATGTAGTGAACTACTTTTTCAAAGTAGCTTTAGTTTGACAAACTATATTTCTGTCAAGGGTAGCTTTAGTGTAGTTAAACTTCTTTCCTTGTAAAGTAATTGGTAATCGAGTTAAATACATTTTCAGAATAGCTTTCCCAACATTGTTGATAGCCTAGAAGACATCAGCTCTCCCGAACACGTCATCTGTCACTGATGCCATAAATATAGGCTACACTGGTGTCTGAGTTTGCTTGAGTTTGGGGGTTTCTAGTTATGGACATCAAATTCTTTACATACACTGGATACGTTCCAGGCATGGGTCAAATGGGCTAATTAAATACACACACACACCTGGCATCCCTGTCCTGAGGCCTGTGATGCACCTCTGGAAACCTCACCTAATCGTCTGGCTGAGATCACTGGAAAGCCATTCAAAAGCCATAAGGTCACTCAGAACAGCTGCTTTGGCCAATTAGACTCACCCTTGATTATTACCGCAACAACCTTACTGCCTGATGTTTGGTTGAGCTAGTGCATTGTTTCTAAATTGGACATATTTGTTCAATAGACACTGACTTCCTGTAGGTAGGCTAAATTTCAACTTTAAAGCATATATTATCTAGGTTACAGTACAAATAGGTCTTATTTTGTGGTTTAAAGGAAAGTTTTAAAAAAGTGAAAGTGTATGAATAGATAGGTCATTTTACATTGAGAGGATACTCACCTCACCAATGCTTACATTGTCCTGAAGTGATGGTTCCCCCTCAGTCACAGTCATCCGATATCTACACCACTGTTGATTGCATTAATGTGACCTATATTTAGAGTTCCGCTGTTACATATAGCCTGCAGAAGAGAGCAGAGTGTATCGATTCACTGTTTCCTGTTTTAACAACAGAGCAGCCATTATTTGTTATGGACCAGGTCTCCCCCTGGCCATGATAACGTCTGGTGTACTACTGCACAACAGCATTTACAGTGGAGTCATTTAACATACTGTACATCCACCGGTGTGATATTCCAATAAGAATATTCCAAAAGAATTCCAAAGGGACTATTACTAGGGCCTTGTATCTTAGAAAAACTTTTAAAAGATAGATGTGTTATTGTTCTCTAAATGAGGTCATCCTGCAAATGAAGTTATGAATGATCCAGAAGATATCATTCCCTACTTCTGGTTATCTGTTAAAAGAAGCAGCAGCATGATATTAACCTAACCCTAACCCACATTCACTCTTTTGTGTGCAATTTATGTGCTGTGTATATACGATAGTGTGAAATCGGGGAGTGTTTGCTTGTCCCACAGTTGCAGTCAAGCATGTACAACAGGCAGGTGTCACACAGGTGTAGAGTTCCATCACCTGGAGGAGATGTTGAGTCTGGACACAGGTGTAAGGAGACAACACATGTTTTCACAAGAAGAGAGTTTATACACCTTGTTCCACAGTCTTCACACCATCGCCTGATTCTGTGCCTTATAGATTTGCTTTTTGAGTCCTTAGTCTTGTTGTAGAACCAGCTTTCCAGGAGAAGTAATATTATTCATTTTCACCCCAAGCCCAGGTGGAACAACCAGTTGAGTTCCACTCTCTGGAATTACCTGTCTAATTACCTGTCTCTCTGGAATTAGGTCACCGTCATACTGTGGTTCCTTGTTCTTTCGGACCATACACTTTACAAACCATAAGGGACATGCTGATTTCTCTGATACACTGTTTCTCACGGTACAGTACCTTAGTTCTCATGCTCACTGAGGTGTGCATGGATGCACCACAGAAGGTAAAAAAGGAATTGTGATATGTTTAAAAGTTCAGTGTAAAATAAGTGTATTAGATTGAGGGCTAAAACAACATGTGATTTGTCTGGGTTGGACCGCTTGACTCAGTAAGGTTGTTCATCTAGTGCCATCTAATTTCTCTTTCTCTTCTTCTCCTTGGCCACACTCTTCTTCTGTCTCCCTCTCCCTTAGCAGCATTTTCTTCAGCTCACGCACTCTTTCTCTACTTCTCTCTCTTATTATGTCTCCTCCATTTCTCTCTGTCTTCTTACAGAAAGAGAGAGCCTGAGAGAGGTGCGTGCGTGCGTGTGTTTATCTCAGTTTATCTCTGTCCTTGCTGGCCTTATCATCCATCTGACCCAGAGTGAGGGTGTGTCTGTGACTGAGTCTGGTTAATATGGCCTCATCATTGGCACTGAGAACTGCTGATGAGCACTATGAAGAAGTTAGTAGTCTTATAAGACTCCACCTGCATCTCTCTCTCCCCTTCATATGGCTCTCTTTCTCAGATCAGTGCTCATGAAGGGATGATACAAAGAAAGGGAAGCCACTTTAGACTATTGAGATGTACCAAAAATGTATTATTTCTGTTTTAGTTAGAATTATTGAGAGAAATCTATTTTTCAAGATAGACCTAGTCCAAGAAAGCAGACAAAAGGGTTAGGGTTACATTGACATTGACACATACACAACAAATTGTATTACAGGTTGGGTGGGATTTTTACCCTTGTTTTCATGTGGTTTTCATACTCCCCGAAACCACACTTTGTATTGTACCTACAGGCTACCGGGTTTACTGTTTTAGATTGTTAGATTGTATTGAAGTGGTTATTGTTTGATGTGTAACAGTTTAGGTTTATGAATTTGCAGAGCTTGGTAGTTGTTTCAAATGGTTGTTTACCCTTGTCTGGTTCAATATTAGGTTTGCTGCTAGTAGCTTATAATTTACAGAATAAAAAAAAAGCCTGCCCAGTTTTGTTAGTCAGTGTAAATTTTTTATTTGTAACACTCCTTCCCACTTCGATACTCCTCTTTTTCTTCTCTTCTTTCTTCTCTGTAAGCCCGTCCCATTCTCTGCCAGGCATGTTAATGGAGCCTCCAACCAGGGATGCCGTCAGCCTCTTAGGGGGAGATTACTCATGTCTGTCTGGGAGGTGTGGCACCTCTGTTCCCTCGCTTCCTTGCTCTGGCCTCTCTGCTCTGTCAGGAGTCTAGTGAGTGCATGTCTGCTCTCTGTATTGAGTAGGCTCACAGAAAGAATAGCCACATAATCTATTTGATAAATCACCAATCAATGAGGGAGAGAGAATTATTCATTGTTGAGAGCATTGTTTTTCTTTTAACTCTTTTTCCCTGTTTGTTTCATTTGTGAGTTGTTGCTTACTCCATCAACTCTAACGGCAGAGCACACACCCTCGTCACTCTGTCATTTGAAAAAGGTGAAGAGAAGTGAAGTGGGAGAAGAGAATTAATAAAGGGAGTGTGGAGAAAAACCAAGTGGGTGTTGCTTAACTAGGAGAGAAGGGATGAGTGGGATCGCCGGAGAGAAGGTAGAGGTGGTGGGAGCTCAGGCTGAATCTCAGTAATAATACCATAGTGTGGAATATTGCACTTGTCTGTCAATGGAAGAGCATTGCCATAATACACACAGAGCACACACACTTTGAACAAATAGAGAGCTCTCATTCATATTGACTCTTTTTCTCACACACACACACATCTCTCTGTTTAGCGCACACTCCAGATGGCCCCATGAGAACACTCTCAATCTCTCCACCCTCTCTTTATCCATCAATCCCTCTTTCTCTGCCTCGGTTTTGTTTTTGTTTAATTTTGTATTATTCATTTGTTGTCTGTCTTCTTTTCTGAGAAGGCAAGGTATGTGGCCATCTACATGTGTACCATTCCTGAAGGGTACAATAAAGGTGTGTTAAAACTCAAACTCTCTGTCTTATCTCAGTCGTGTATGAGCATCGCTCCCGCTTGGAAAAGTCTCTGCAGAAGGAGCGTCTTGAGCACAAGAAGGCCAAAGAAGGTGAGAGAAGCAGCAGCAGCAGTCTCTGTCCTACTGTCACACTGTATAGGAAGAATACACTATTACTATTACCACATTACTGCATGGGTAGATGGATAGATAGAAGATGCAATAGATAAGATACATGGATTCGTTTTTTTCTGGGGACAAGAAGAATCCTATAATATATCTTTGCCCCTCTTTCGAACAGATTACCTGGTGTATAAAATTGAAGCACAGCAGTCGCTGAACAAGGAGAAGGTACAGTAGGCCATAGTCTCCAGCTCTTGTCCTGTTAAAGACTGGAACTTACTCAACACATGTTCTTGGTATGAAGTAGAGATGCTCATTTGGGTCCGGCTCTAGTTGATTCTGGTATTCTCTTCAGTTGTTCTGGGGGCAGCTGCTCCTAAATTCACTTTCCGCCGTGCTAGCTAAAATGCCTCTGATGACGGGAGTGTTGTTGATAGTGGAGTTTGTCGTGATGTATTGTGGCAGTGGTTGTTAATGTGGCATCTTTTTTGTTTGTTTGGTGTTAAACAGCAAGACGGCGGCAGCAGATTCAACTCCTTACATGTGCAGCACCAGATGCTGAAGGTTGGTACACACACACACACACACACACACACACACACACACACACAAGAAACACACTCACTCACTCGCTCTCACTCTTTAGAACCAGCATGAGGACTTGAAGAAGCAGTACTATGGCCTGCAGGAGCAGCATCAGATCCAAGGAGAAGACCATGGCAGAGCACTGGACGAACACAAGGACCGCTTTGACAAACTACAACAGACTAAAGAGACCGAGATCTCCAAGCTTAAAGGTACAGACAGACGAACACACACACACACACACACACACACACACACACACACACACACACACACACACACACACACTATATCAATGTGGCTCTCCATCTCAAGATGTTTGTGAATACTAAATAAATTGTCTCCCTCCTCTGACTTTGGGCAGTATTGCAGTTCTCAGACACTTGATGGCAGTGGAGTAATTTCTATGCATATCTCTCGGTAGTTACTAGTCTGCTTGTGTATGTGTAATACTATGTCTTCTCATATCGTATTGAATAGGAATATGATGTTTACGTGTATCTGTTTATACTATTACTGCAGAGAATGTCTACAACTTGCGGGAGGAGAATAAACAATTGCGAAAAGCCCATCAGGACATTCACATGCAGTTACAGGACTCACGGGTGAGTGCATGGAATGTTACTGGAAGTGTGTGTGCGTGTGAACATGCGTGTGTGTTGCCTAACTGTTGTGAGCCTCTACTGTCCAGGTCCAGCACAAGGATCTGAAGTTAGCCCACGACCAGCTTGCACTGACACTAGAGGACCACAAGAGTGCGCTGGCCGCAGCTCAGGTGAGGAGGCAGAGGGGCTACATCTCTAAAGGGGAGTCCTCCCCTTTCCTTCATCTGCTCTCTAGTGCACACACACACACACACAAACACACCACTCTCCTCAGCTTCAGGGGGGTTCAGTAAGTGTGAGTGGCACATCAAATGCATGCTGTAGCCAATCGACCGGGAACATATAATGGGGGGGACTGGAGCAAAAGAGAATGAAAGTGAAAGTGTTGAGAAAGAATGTAAGAATTCTGTGGCTTGTTTAATAGGGAAAGCAAGAGAGGTTGTTTGATGTCATATGTGGGGGCTTAACTGGTCTAGACCATTTGGTGAGAAGGGGGGTGAGAGGACCGTACTATTGTGGGTTGGATAGGAGGTTGGTTGGAATAGGGATGCTTTTAAATAAAAATTCATGTGCAGATGTATGGTCGTCCGCCCAGTGTATTTTGGGTGGAGAGATGGAGTGTTTTTGAGCAGGGATGGAGGACAGCGATTTGAGGCAAGAGACATTTAATGGCTCACAGTCAGTAGTTTTGGGGACCCTTGGTGAATAACAACAGGGTAACAGTGGTCCTGTGTTCACACCCACAGATGCAGGTGGATGAGTTTAAGCAGCTGAAGGAGACTCTAAACAGAATGCCCAGCCTACGACACCCTGACCAAAACCCCACCCACCAACAGGCACAGCCTGCAGCCTTATTGGCTGAGCCTCATGAACAAGCCCAGCCCCCAGCCCAACCAGCAGGGATTTTGGCTGAGCCGCACAATGAGGCGCACCAGGACACGCAGTCCAGGGTATGGCAGTCGATTCTGTATTTATTCTCATCAGGGTTTAAAGTACTGTCTTAAATGGGAAACACACCTCTGAGTGTGTAACTTAAGTTCAGGTGTCAACAAAAAGCAGCAGTGTTGTATTTTAGAGGCCAAAGCAAGCACTAAGATAAATAAGTTAAAACACACTCTCCCTCTCCATCTCTCTCTAACCCTTCTTTCCTCTTCATCAGCTGGAGCACCAGGAGGAGGAGGTGGCCAGGCCAAACCTCCAGCCTCAGCCTACTGTATCTCACCATGCTGGGGGGGAGAAAGAGGTGGATAGAGATGGGGAGGCGGAGAGGAGGAGAGAGCTTGCAGAGGAAGAGATGGAGCAAGCTGGACAGCCCCAGAAGCTGGAGGAGGAATCTGACCAACCACAGGGCGAGGAGGAGGAGGAGGAGGAGGTGGTGGAGGTAGAACATGACCAACCAGACGACAATGCTCTGGACCGCCAGAGACGTCAACCACAACCGGTTAGAATGGCTTTAGAACTTCAACAGAACCAGTTACAATCATATTAAAGCAGCTTTAGTGCTGAATCAGAACCATAACAACCCATCTTTATATATCATATACAGTGCCCTGCGTAAGTAATGGGACAGTGGAGAATGCTTTCTTCTTTTGGCTCTATAAGTTTGCATTTAAAATCAAACAATTACTATGAGGTTAAAGTATAGATTCTCAGCTTTTATTTGATGGTATTTGTGTACATATTGGTTTCACCATTTAGAAATGTTAACACATTTTATACATAGCCCCCCTGCTTCAGGGCACCAAAAGTAATGGGACACATTAATATAATGTCCAAATTAAGCACTCATGTTTACTATTTGCTCATGTTTACATGTTCACTATTGCATTCCTTCTCCAGCTTTATTTGGTCGACAATCCTTTGCATGTAAAAGAAAACTGCAACCCATTGACCCCACCAGACGCTGGGTGTCTTCTCTGGTGATGCTCTGCTAGGCCTGTACTGCAGCCATCTTCAGTTGTTTTCTTTGTTGTTTGAAGATTGACTTGGCCAGTCAAGCACATTGTCAGTCATTGTCTTACTGTATGATGAAGCGCCATCCAATTAATTTGGAGGCATTTGCTTGTTCTTGAGCAGACAACATATTTCTGTACACTTCAGAATACATTCTGCTGCTGCCATCAGCAACATTATTAATTAAGGTAGCCAGTTCTAGTGGCAGCTACACATGCCCAAACCATACTCTAACACCCCCTCTACCATGTTTCACATATGAGGTGCTGTAAATCTTGGGCAGATTTCCTCTAAACTTTCCACTTGCAATCACTCTGGTACATGATAATATTCATCTTATCTGTCCACAAGAGCCTTTTTCCAGACCTCTTTTTAGCCAACTGTAATCTGACCATCCTTTTTGGGGATAACTAGTGGTTTGCACCTTGCAATGAAGCTGCTGTGGTTACACTGGTGACGTATTCTGCAGATGGTAGTCTTTGACACATTCACGCTTACATACTGGAGAGTGTTCCTGAACTGTGGGACAGTTGTTTTGGGTTTTTTCTTAATTATGGTAAGCATACTTCATCCACTGTAGAAGTCTTCTTTGGCCTACCTAACTGTTGATTTTGGCAAGCCTAAGGTTTGGCTATGTTTCAGATTTTAAAGCCTAATAATAGCTTCCTTAGCTTTCATTGACACCTTGTTGGTCCGCATGTTGACAGACACCAATAGCAGACTCCAAAGACAAACACAAAGCCTATAATCAATACTAGACATTGACAGCTCTTTTATGCCTGCACAAATGTGATGGAACACTCCTGATTTACCAGAAACATCTGTCAAAGTCCCATTACTTTTGGTGCCCTGAAATAGTTGCTTCACTGTCATTACTTACGCAGGGCACTGTATGCTACTGTGGAAAGGTTCCTGCAACTTGCTTCTTTCTATATTTGAAATGTCAATGATTAGGTCTATTAAGGCTGGTCAGAGCATCTGTCCTTTTCCTTAGTGATAACCTCTGAGTTACAGCAACACTGTGACTGCTGTGTCATTGTCACCTTGTTTCCCCCTTTCTTTAGGATCCACAGGCAGATGTGGAGCTTGCCCAGGTAGGCCAGCTCCATCAGGAGGCCCAGAGTCAAGGGAAGCATGTGAAGTCAGCCTACGAGCAGCAGCAAGAGCAGCAGCGCCTGGAGGCCCAGAAGGCCCAGGAGCGGAGGCAGCTGCAGCTGCGCCAGGAAGCCCTCCAGGCCCAGAGAGTAAGGGAGCAGAAGGAGAGAGAGTTGCGTCTGAAGGAGCAGCAGGATAAAGAGGAGCAGCTGCACCGGGAGGCAGACCGACGGGAACAGCTACTCAGGGAGAAGCAGCTCAGGTCAGCAGGCAAGGGGCAGGGGTAACACGGTGGTCACAAGGAGTACAGCATCTAAAGCCTTATTCCAAATGTATTATTGTAGACTATTGAGACACACCAAGTTAAGGTTAGTTATTTAGCCATTACACACTCCAATGTTAAAGGATTTTGTTTAAAACAGTGTTCAGATATTTCTTTTTGACTGCCCTGTGATATGATGCTCAGGAAGAAGAGTCAGTATGAAAACATGGACAATGACATTGCCCAGCAAGATGATGACCCTCATATTGATGATGAGGAAGGTGAGAGATACCAACCAATCAAATAATTAACCTATTAATCAATAAATAAATCAAGTCAGTCATATCATCCAATAAATCCACTCTTATTACGCAATTTATAGTAGTTTGTCTGTGACTGTGCGCAGAGAGGGACATGCTTGTTTGGTTGGCAGGTGTGTCAGTTTGCTCTGTTTGTACAGAGAGGGACACACATGTGCAACATGAGGAGGAGGATGAGGAGGAGGAGAAGCAGGATGTGGAGGACCACAGAGTACCACAGCACCAGGAGGTGAGATCTTCCATCCATGCATGCATCCATAGCCACCCATCCATCTAGTCACCCATCCATCCATCCCTCTATCCGTCTTCCCACCCATTAAATCCTGATAATCCAAAGAGCTGAGCTACCTATTCCTTTATGAAATTGAAATATGAATGGTATCACACCACTGTTCTCTCCTCCTATAGGGGGCAGTAGAGGGGGAGGTGGACCCTGAGGATGATCCTAATAACCAGGGAGAAGATGAGTTTGAGGAGGCAGAAGAGCAACAGCCTCAGCACAGAGACAGGGAGGAAGAGGAGGAAGAGGCAGCCCCAGCCAAACACACAGACACAAACCCCAACCGCCCTGCAGCAGATGAGGAACTGGTGGTGAGAGAGACAGAGAGAGAGAGAGACAGAGACAGAGACAGAGACAGAGACAGAGACAGAGAGAGAGAGAGAGAGAGAGAAAATAAAGCAGTAGTTATTTAAACAGAAGGGATAGAGGGAGGAAGAGAGAAATAGATTGTAATTGTTGTGCTGGTTATGTGTGCAGATGGCTGTAAACCCAGACCAGCAGGAGGACAACCTAGATGAGCAATACCAGGAGGAGGGAGAGGATGAGGTATGTTGACAGACAGTCAGACAGACAGACAGGCACGCACACACACAATTAAGACATTACTGCATGACTATTGTTTAGGTCCAGGAGGAATTGGCTGGAGGACAGAAGAGGGAGGAGGAGGAGGTAGAGGAGGAGGAAGGAGATCCATACAACGAGGAAAATGGGGAACAGGCGAGTCATGTATACTGTACTTTGGAAAACTGCAGAACAGTTTAACACAGGAACACTGTAGAACACTACCACTAAGTTTTGCACTTCAGAACAATGTCTAAAAATTCACACTGGACACCTGAAGCAACCTTGAGGTAAACTGTCGCATTCTATTATGTGATTTATCAGTCTGTTTGTTCTCTCACTTCCACCCGTGTGTGAGCCTGATTGCATGCACTCCAGAGTGAGTTTATGCATTTACATTTATGGCATTTAGCAGACTTTATGCAAAGCGACTTCCAACAAATACATTTGTTTAAGTAAGTGAATCATCTATCCATCAGTCATCATAAGATAAAGTAATCAATGCTCAGACCAGGGGCCATAGGCAGTCACAATGCTAGAAGAAGGAAACAATTATTATTATTATTTTTTTATTAACAAGAGAGAAACTTGTACAGGGGGGTAGTGAGGGTGAAGAGGTCTTTAGGAGGGACCGTTAAGATGTAGCCTGAAGAGATGGGTCTTCAATCTACAGCAGAAGATTGGTAGTGACTCTGCAGTCATGACAGCAGTGGGAAGCTCGTTCCACCAGCGGGGCGCCAGGACAGTGAAAATCCGTGACCGAGTAGTGCGGCCGCTGCGTCCACGTAGAGGCGGTAGTGCTAGGCGGCCAGCCGAGGTGGAAGAGCGGAGTGATCGGGTAGGGGTTTGGGGGCTGACCATTGCTTGCAAGTAGGGAGGGGCTGTTCCCTTTGCCGCCCAGTAGGCAAGCACCAGGGTCTTGAATCTGATGCAAGCTGCTACCGGGAGCCAGTGAATGGTGCAGAGGAGGGGAGTGACATGGGAGAATTTGGTGAGATTGAACACCAGACGGGCGGCAGCGTTTTGGATGAGCTGCAGAGGCCTGATGGTGGAGGCGGGAGACCGGCCAAGAGTGCGTTGCAGTAGTCAAGGCGAGAGATCACAAGTGTTTGGACCAAAAGTTGTGCTGCTTCTCTGGTGAGGAATGGACGTATCCTTCGGATGTTCAGTCTTGGAGTGGGCAGGCTTTCCCTGGGAGGAAGAGCAGCTCACTCTTGTTAAGGTTGAGGTGGTGGGCTGACATCCAAGCAGAAATGAGACACTTGTTGCCACCTGTGAGTCAGAAGGGGGGAAAGAGAGAAAGAGTTGAGTGTCATCTGCATAGCTGTGGTAGGAGAAACCATGTGAGGAAATTACCAAGCCAAGAGATTTGGTATAGAGGGAGAACAGTAAGGACCCTAGGATAGAGCCCTGGGGGACCCCAGTGGTGAGGGCTTGTGGAGAGGACAGCGATCTGGTAAGAGCGATCGGCCAGGTAGGATGCAAACCAGGAAAGTGCAGAGTGCAGACCAGGAGAGAGATGCCCAATTCTGAGAGGGTGGAGGGAAGTATTGGGTGGTTTACTGTGTTGAATGTTGCGGACAGGTCCAGAAGAATGAGAACAGAGGAGAGGGAGGAAGCTCGAGCAGAGTGGAGGGCCTCCGTGACAGCAAGGAGAGCAGTCTCAGTAGAGTGCCCAGCCTTAAAGCCGGATTGGTGAGGTTCAGGGAGGTTGTTCTGAAGGAGGTAGTAAGACAGTTGGTTAGAGACAGCACATTCAAGGGTTTTAGATAAGGGTTAGAAGGGACACCGGTCTGTAGTTATGGACAGCAGCCGGGTCAAGAGTTGGTTTCTTGAGAAGAGGCTTGACTCTGGCTGTCTTGAAGGCAGCTGGGACAGATCCTGTGGATAGAGAGGAGTTGATTAAGGTGGTAAGGAACGGAAGGAGGTCTTTGGAGATGGACTGGAGAGGGGAGGGGATAGGATCGAGGGGACAGGTGGTTGCCCGCTTGGATGTGACCAGTTTTAGAACATCATCAGGGGAGAGGGGGGAAAAATCTGCTAAACCAGAGACCAGGTGTAGCGCAGTGGGTTTGGGAGGAGAGGTAGCAGTGTTGGTGAGAGGTAGAGGGAAAGAGCTGCTAATGTCAACCCTTTTTTCAAAGTAGGTGACAGTCATCCACAGACAGGGAGGAGGGGGAGGGTTGAGGAGTGAGGAAAATGTGGAGAACAGTTTCCTTGGGTCAGAGGCAGAGGATTAAATTTTGGAATGGTAGTAAGAAGCTTTAGCAGCTGATGCAGATGAGGTGTAGTTGAGGAGGAGAGAGATAAGGTTCTAGGTCATCAGGGAGGCCAGTTTTTCTCCATTTCCTCTCAGCTGCCCGGAGCCCTATTCTACAGGCTTGCAGGGTTTCAGACAGCCAGGGGGTCTGTGGACAGAGAGAGTCGAAGGATGAGAAAAGACTGGACAGGAGGGTGGAGGAGGCTGCATCAGTGGATAGAAGGGAGAAGGATTCAACACAGGGTAGGGTGGATGAGACAGAGGAAGAGAAAGCGGTGAGTGAGAGGGTACACAGGTTGTGACGAGAGGATACAGTGTGGGTAGAGACTGACTGGGAGGGGGAGGATCTGAGAGGAAGGGAGAAGGATACAAAATTATCAGAAACCGGAAGAGGGGTAACAGTAAGGTTGGAGATATGGGAGGATCTGGTGAAGACAAGGTCGAGCTTTGAGTCGGAGGAGAGTGGGACAGGGTAAGGCCGAAGGA
Source organism: Argentina silus (assembly GCF_951799395.1). Lineage (NCBI taxonomy): Eukaryota > Metazoa > Chordata > Actinopteri > Argentiniformes > Argentinidae > Argentina > Argentina silus. Next base: position 23,346,353 of record NC_139653.1, read on the forward strand.
GGAGAGAAGGTCAAGTGCTCCAGATGAGCGAAGCTTCTCAGACTGGATGTTGAAGTCACTCAGTAGTGTGAGCAGTGTGCCGTCCTCAGGGAAGAAGCTGAGAAGGACATCCATCTCATCTAAGAAGTGGCCAAGCTGTCCTGGTGGATGATAGATAACAACAATGTGAAGTTTGACAGGGGAGGTGACAGAAACATCATGGAATTCGAAGGTGGACATGGACAGGGGAAGGACATTATGTGACCACTTAGGCAAGATGAGGAGTCCTGTTCCTCTCCCTCAACCAGAAAGTCTAGGGGAATGAGAAAAGGAGTAGGCATCAGAGAGGGCTGCCGGAGTAGCTGTGTTATCCGGTGTAATCCATGTCTCTGTGAGAGCAAGGACGTGGAGGGACATGAAGCAGGCATAGGCTGAGATAGCCTCTGCTTTCCGGACCGCTGACTGGCAGTTCCAAAGTCCTCCCGTGACAGTGAGGTTGTGGTTGAGCATGGTGGGTAGATTATGCATGGCCTTGTTGTCTGTGTAACTATAGCCTGATCAGGGTGTTCCAGTGGATGAATAGAGGAAGGGATGCAGTGTCGCTGGGGGTCTCTGGTTACCCCTGCTTCAATCAGAGAGAGCTCACCTCAGTCCCATTCACTCAGCTAAACTACTGAATGCTCTGCCACTGTTCCCTAATGCTGCCCCTCACTGATCTAGACTGGTCCATCTGACAGTGTTCCACATTCTCCCCTTACTGCTCTAGAACATTCTATTTGTGGCTATTCCAGAGGTTTCCACTTGTCTCCATTCCAAAACATTGCCCCTTTAAACAGCTCCACACCTGTTTTAGCAGAGTTCTCCTAAATTTAGTTCTCTTTTATAAAATATATTCAAGTCTAAGGAGACTTCCAGGTGAATTCATAGTTCAAATTATCACTCTCTTCATCTGTGTCGCCCTATAGGATGAAGCTAAAGACCAGGAGGTCCCAGGAAAAGAGGGGGAGCACAGAAAAGAAGGAGAGAATAATGAGGAGGATAATTATGAAGAGGAAGAGGAGGAGGAGGAGGTGGTTGTTGGACGGGAAAAGCGGACCAATCGCAGGGCAGAGATGTGAGGTGGACAGAGACATTGACCAATGGTTGTGCCTTTTCCCTGCCCCTTCAAGGCCTATCAGGTCTCTCTCTTCTCTCTTTCCCCCCAAAGGATTAAAAACAGTCACCCACTCAGTGTTCCAATTGCAATTATCGGAATAAACTGTTTGGAGATGGGATGGAATTCCCCCATCAGTGTGGGACTGGAACTTATGAACTTCAACTGCGAAGATGGACAGAACACTCCTGCCAGAACTGGGAATTTATTTTCTATCCATCTATATACTGTACCTATCTGTCTGTGTGTCTGTCTGTCTGTCAGTTTACCTATCAGATAGACCACAAGAATGTAATGTTACTGTATTCTGTGTGTGTTCAGAAAGAGATGAGATGGACAATTTATGTCTATTTGAGTTGTCAGGATTTTATATTTGTTTTTAATGCAAAGTTTGCTTTTATCTTTCTTGACAAATTCCTTTCTCCCTCACAATGTATGTGATTATGAATACTAGGTCTTTCATTCCAATCGAACAATCTTCTGTTATTTATTGTCGTTATGACATTTATGACAATCTTTAAAGGTGGGGTAAAGAGTTCTTCTGTGTCTGCATCAGTAGAGACATACACTAATAACGCAACCCTAAACTTTACTTCTGCATGTGAATTCATGTAAATCATGCATTGATTTTATTGTGACATTTACTTAATAATTGAAGTGGCGTGCCAGGATCTCAAGTTACGACTTGGCCCTAGGAATGCAAGTTTATCATGGGTTGATGTCATCAATTGAGACCCATATTGCAAGTGTCAATCCAAAAAAATGATAATTAATCTGAACCTAATGTTTTGCTTCTCCAATCGTGGGTCTTGTTGCTATACCTTGCTAAGGACTAATGAGTCCCTTACTTAGATGGTGTCTTGTCTTTGGTACAAAGAGGGTCTCCATCCCTTAACTGTTCATCCAAATTAGAAATATAAATCCAACTCTCCAGCTGATCCTTACTGTAGGGCTACTGTACAATGTATAGAGATATAAAGACATACATTTGTACATATTTTTTCACCTACTTGAAAAAAGGTATATTTGGTAAAACAATGAAAATGAGAATGTGGTTGTTGAAAATGTGAGGACGTTTATGAGTGTGGAATAAAAATGGTGAAGGATTTCAGATGTATTTATTTCTCCTCATGGATATTGGCAGTTTTCGAGATCTAACCAGCAGGAATGTTTTTTTGTGTTTGGTTCCTAATTTGGAAAATGAAATTAAGAATAAATTAAGGGATGGAGAGGGAAAGAGAAAATTACTTCAAATTATGTCAAATAAACAACCTCTCCACTGTCCCCAACCCACCACTTCAATCTCAATCTCTATCTCTCTCTTCTGTCTCTTCCTCTGCTGTAGTGTCACATGCCTGTGGAAATTTCAAGTGTAAGTGTAACAGGTAACTCATTACAGTGCTAATAGTAAGCTGGACACTCGCACACACACTCATTCCTTGCCTGGAGAAGTTTTCATTTTCTTCCCTCCGTGGGGAGTAGACTATCTTAGATCAATACACACCAGGTGGTGTGTGTGTGTGTGTGTCTGTATCTGTGTATCTCTTATGGAGATAGATTACTGCCAATATTATCATAAATAAATAGAATACAATTCACAAATGTGTACCATGATCCGTGAACAAAACACACAAAGCACAAATAGAATTCACTATCCACAAACAAGCACATCTTGATCTGTGTTCGTTAAAAATATTTGAATAAATGCAAAATGACTTGAATAAATGCTCTAAAATGTGTAAACAAACGGCATGATGTGTGAATAAAAACGAAAGCAGTGACAAACATCTTTTTTTCTTTTTTTTTCTTTTTTTTTTTTTTAAAGCATTGCTTGAGTTAGAACTGTCAAATCTGCATTTGCTGATGACATTAAGTCTGTGGATCTGTTTACATTCGTTTACAGAATTTTGGCACTAACTTTCCGCTTGTACACGGAAAACGATTCACAAATACTGGGCTTAAGCGGGGGCTTAATGAGTTAGCTATCTCCACTGAAATCGAAGCTCTTTGCGGGATTTTTCTCCAGCCAATCACGTAACGCTTTAAGACATCATGCCTTGTATTGTTGTTCCATAAACTATGTAAGGTATTTGTCAGTTTATTAAGATCATTGGTTTAACTGAGTCTACACAGGAAAAAAGGCTGTGCTGATTTCCCAACAGTAGATGAGTTTAAACTTGATTTAGTTCTGAGGGTTTATTCTTTCAACGCAAATGGACATTATGCTGAAGCCTTCCAGGTGGAAAGCAATTACACTATAGGTAAAGTTAGGTAGTAACTCTTATTTAAATTAAATGCATAGCTAGTTCAAATGGTATGTGCCATTCAGAATCAAGAATTCAAGATAAGTAGACCATTATATACTGTATGTTAAAGATTCTCTGATGGGACTGATGCTGAAACTAGATAACGCTAAAGTTTCATACATGACACGTGTTGTCTATTAGAGGGTGACATCAGGCTAGGAATCTTGCGGGGCACTGCTACAGGAGTGAAATATAAAAGTTAGGACAGGAGACGTGCACAGGAACAGGCCAATACAGGAAGGATTCTAACCTGTGAAATGTTTCTTCTTTTTTTACTAGGCTACTGAAATATGAAGGCTAAATAAGCGGGGGGGATGGGACAGGTGGAGTGGATGTGTGTTTGTGTGTAACCAGCTGTTGTATGTTTTAGTTTTCACTGGAACTACCTGTCCCTTCCATACTGAAGCTGTTCTTGATTTGTGTTTCCACCTATATACCATGTACTCTACTACTTTTAAACTTTACTTACATGGAACCATATGGATAACTTAGATGTATGTTGTAAGGAAATAAAGTGGGAGAAATGGTATGAATGATGTTGAACATAAGACATAACACTCAATATAAACTTTGATTTGCTGATTTAGGGTTAGGGACGTTTACAGTCACAGTGACAATGGCCACAGGCGTAAGTCATTTATAAAAATGTTTACAAAACTGTTAAAATTTTGGTCATTTTTAGAGCTCTCAGGCAATTGTGGTCCAAATCTCCACTGATCACATCAAGCCTTCATGTTTGCTGTCACAAAATGCTACAAAAGAAGCACTGCACTTCAGAATGCTGCGTCTCAAAATTATTTTAATTATAACAAAACAGAGTAGATGGGTAATGTCATGCTGCTACACTTGTTAATACAGCCTACATTGACATAATAAAAATAACATGTACAGTAGCAATGGGTTCCAAGCCCAGTTTCCCTGTACTAGCAGTCACCAAAAAGAAAAGTGAAATTGTCCATCCAAACTGTCTTTAACTGAAATGATGCCACTGGATGTAGGGGCGCATGGTGCGCTTATAGTACAGTACCAGTCAAAAGTTTGGACACACCTTCTCATTCAATGGTTTTTCTTTATTTCTATTATTTTCTACATTGTAGATTAATATTGAAGACATCAAAACTATGAAAGAACACTCATGGAATTATGTAGTAAACAAAAAAGTGTTAAACAAACCAGAATATGTTTTAGATTTTAGATTCTTCAAAGTAGCCACCTTTTGCTTTGATGACAGCTTTGCACACTCTTGGCATTCTCTCAATCAGCTTCATGAGGTAGTCACCTGGAATGGTTTTCAATTAACAGGTGTGCCTTGTCAAGAGTTAATTTGTGGGTTTTTAATTTGTTTGAGACCATCAGTTTTGTTGTGCAGAGGTAGGGTTGGTACACAGTTCTATACAGTGAATAGCCCTATTTGACTACTGTTCTAATCCATATTATGGCAAGAACCACTCAACTAAGTAAAGAGAAACGACAGTCCATCATTACTTTAAGACATGAAGGTCAGTCAGTCCGGAAAATTTCAAGAACTTTCAATGTATCCTCAAGTGCAGTTGCGAAAACCATCAAATGCTATGATGAAACTGGCTCTCATGAGGACCGCCCCAGGAAAGGAAGACCAAGAGTTACCTCTGCTGCCGAGGATAAGTTCATTAGAGTTACCAGCCTCAGACACCGCAAATTAACAGCACCTCTGACTAGAGCCCACATAAATGCTTCACAGAGTTCAAGTAGCAGACAGATCTCAACATCAACTGTTTAGAGGAGACTGTGTGAATCAGGACTTCATGGTCGAATTGCTGCAAAGAATCCACTACTGAGGAAGAAGAAGAAGAGAATTGCTTGGGCCAAGAAACACAGGGAATTGACATTAGACCAGTGGAAATCTGTACTTTGGTCTGATGAGTCCAAATTTGAGATTTTTGGTTCCACCCGCCGTGTCTTTGTGAAACGCAGAAAAGGTGAGCGGATGGTTTCTACAGGTGTGGTTCCCACCGTGAAGCATGGAGGAGGTGGTGTGATTGTGTGGGGGTGCACAAGGCACACTTAACCAGCATGGCTACCACAGCATTCTACATCAACATGCCATCCCATCTGGTTTGCGCTTAGTGGGACCATCATTTGTTTTTCAACAGTGACCCCAAACACACCTCCAGGCTATGTAAGGGCTATTTGACCAAGAAGGAGAGTGATGGAGTGCTGCGTCAGATGACCTGGCCTCCACAATCACCCGACCTAAACCCAATTGAGATGGTTTGGGATGAGTTGGACCACAGAGTGAAGGCAAAGCAGCCAAGTGCTCAGCACCTCTGGGAACTCCTTCAAGACTGTTGGAAAACCATTCCAGGTGACTACCTCATGAAGCTGATTGAGAGAATGCCAAGAGTGTGCAAAGCTGTCATCAAAGCAAAAGGTGGCTTCTTTGAAGAATCTAAAATCTAAAACATATTCTGGTTTGTTTAACACTTTTTTGTTTACTACATAATTCCATGAGTGTTCTTTCATAGTTTTGATGTCTTCAATATTAATCTACAATGTAGAAAATAATAATAATAAAATAATAAAGAAAAACCATTGAATGAGAAGGTCTGTCCAAACTTTTGACTGGTACTGTATGTAATGATGAGAAGAACAATGTCTTTGGGATGAATGCACTGGCAAAATAAAAAACCCCAATGCGGTCACAGCATGGCTAAAAAAAAAATTCCCCCAGCTATGCGTCTCTACAGTGACCTTGAGTGTGTTTAAGTAAATGTCCATTCCAAATGACTCAAGGGTTCCATGGGGTCAATGGTTGCTCTCAGCTGTTCCATTTGCTGGTCAATCAGTGGGCTGTCATGCACTGAAACAGTCACCCCAGAGTGGGGGTCTTCTTAATGACCGGAATGTGCAACTCCTGGAAAAAAAAAAAAAAGAAAAAAAAAAGGAAAAGCCTTAATAATGATTGTTTCATCAATGTTTTTTTCTGTGCAAGAGTGTTTTAAGTTGTTGTACTATGTATTTATAAATTGATTTAATGATTATAGGTAAGCCATAAACCAATGTTTTATACTGTAGTAAAAAAGGTTGCTCACTAGTTTAATCACATGGTAAGTTACAAAACAATGTGCAACTATTGCTCAAACCATACTTATTAATGCATAATGAAAAAACTTCTTTTGACAAGACATTTTATTTCAATTATTTTTTCAGCCAATTACAAAACTGTACCTCTGGATTCTCTGGTTCCACAATGGGATTACAAACTTGACCCATTTCCCACAACTGGTTTGGCGTCAGGTTCTGCTCTGTTCTCATTGGATGGTTGTCCCATCCCTCACGGAACACATCAAGATTGGCTTGCAGACGTGGCAGGAACACATAATGGCAGCAGAATAGTTGAGCACTGATCTGCCGAGGTCCAGCTGGCCCTAATCCTCCAATTTGTGCAGAACATGGTAGAACACATTGGTCACCGCCATCCACACATCTCACCACAACCTTTCAATCCTGAGATTACATATTTCAACAATAAATAACTTCATAGTATATAGGACTTCCAAACCAACAGATTTCATGACTTGCTCTTGGAGCAGACATTGTTTTTGAAATCCTAGAAATTAATTGACGCTAAAATAATTACATTACAACTTACCTTTGATTGCAGGCAAAAGTGTGCACAATAAAACTCCCATTCTCAGGCCTATACACTGATATCAGACGTACCACTGCTACATTTTCCACACCATGGTCTGCTCGTACTCTAGAAGAAAAAAAAATGTCCTCATGATTATCTGCATCCTGTCCATAGTGAAGACATTCATTTTGCTTTCCTATAACATTTCTTCTTAAAGCCCCAGGAAAAAAAGTGCCACTTTCAGCTCCACCAAAAAGCACATTCTGTAGAATCATACCTGAGTGGAAACCCATAACACTGAACAGACTTGTTGAAGAAGGCCAGTGGGGTGGATGATTGTTCAATGCAGCTCCCAGGTACAGTATCTACATGAAAAACAAAAGACATGAATACAGCATTGCAACACCAAGCTCACCAAACACTTTCATTGCTAACATTCATAGTTACTCTTTAGTTTCAATAATTATGACAAACCCTCATTGTAGTACTCTGCACTGACTAGCAGTTGCAATTCTAATGCCTATGGCTGATACATATCAGCTCCATCGCAACCTGGCCTCTATATGGTTGTGTATTTCACTTATAAAATGAAACTGACATCTACAGACGCCCTCCTTTTTATACTACAGACGCCCTCCTTTTTATACTACAGACGCCCTCCTTTTTATACTACAGACGCCCTCCTTTTTATACACACTAACATCCTCAACGTCTCTTACAGACGCTGCATGAAAGTGAAGTTCACTGATGACACAGAAGATGAGGCTCAAAGGAACAGTAGTGAGGAGCAAGGACAGGGGGTTCCACTTCAAGTGCCACCCTGCAAGACACGGATAGGCCGCACAAAAGCAAACAAAATAAAGATCTGCATATCATTTCAATACAGATTGTGTTCTCATCTTAAATATTACCTACCTGATAAGTTTGTGGTTGGTGTTGATATGTACCAGATATTTGGTGACGACTAGAAGTCAAATGCATAGAACCATCAAACTTTAGAGTTGCCTAGTTTCATCATCAGTCCTTAGATAATCTTTAACATACAGTATATAATAGTCAACTTCCTTTAATTTTTTGTAGCACATGCCATGCGAACGAGCTAAGCTATTTCATTTAAATAAGAGTAGCTACCCTGTAGTTGCTTTCCAGCTAGAAGGCAAAACATCCATTCGTGTTGAAAGAATAAAACACTCAGAACTAAATCAAGTTTAAACTACTGTTGGGAAATCAGCACAGCCCATCTTCCCCCCCTAGACTCAGTGAAACCAATGATATTAATGAGCTGACAAATACCTTACGTAGTTTATGGAACAAAACACAAGGCTAACAATACAAGGCTTCAGTTGGGACACTTAAATCGTTGATGTAAATGGTTTTAGTTTAATGAATGTACAATTTGATTTGGCGTAATGGATGCTTCCGCTGAATTAAACATTATAAATACAATATACATGGCCGGGAGCCCATAAACTAACCCCAAAAAACAGCAGAACCATCCAAAACCACTAGACTGTGTCCGATCTAAACTGGTTCCTGCTTAGCAGGGTGACCCACCCGGTGTCCCCCCTACACACTGCGGGGACGGGAGTACTCTTTACAACCTGGATCAGACGGGGGTCATTCTAGCATTATGTGAAATTAAAACTATGTATCCCATTAAATCAACCGGTTCCTGCTTAGCAGGGTGACCCACCCGGTGTCCCCCTGCACGCACATGTATGGGAGTGAGTAAAGAGTGATCGAAACTAAATCAGAAAGTGTGAGAATCATAAGGATAGAAGAATAATCACGACCGTCATTCATCCTGCCTAGAAGCCCATCCAACCGTGAGAACCGAAAGCTACTCAGCGACTAAATCTACATAGTGACTTAAAAATATCCTCTTCCAAATGTTCACTTAGAAGAAAGACTTAACATGCTAAATTGGTTCCTTAATCCCTGAGAGACTAAGGACTCCCAAATATTTAAAAACTGCAGGAACTGCCCGCAATTGTAGTTCTGTAGTCTTGCTGCCCCATTCACATGTACGAACATCATTGGAACGTAATCTAAATCTAACCTGTCTAAACATAGTTGAAGGGGAAACATTGCAGCCGCATGCAGGCACATTGAGCAGGATAATAATTCACATCAAGAAGAGCTGCATCGCAACTCGAACGCGCACGTCTGTAAGAAGGACTAGCGCAAATTGGCGACAACTTGCATCCAACATAAGTGCAAAGATAGCTAGTGCACAGTAAACATTCCTTCTCCCGCAAGGATGGTGCAGCTAGAAGAGAAAAAGGAGAACATGTAAAAGCAAAGTTATCCAGAACTTAACATTACATACTGTGACTTGTGAAACAGACGCTGTGATCCTGATGCTTATATAAACATAATTGAAGAAACAGATTTATTATATACGCAAAATACTGACTACAAACGAAGCTACCCAAGTTAAAACACGCTGGTCCGCATTGACAGCCAAACGCAGATTTAGCTGCATGCAGACTCACAAGCAACATTCCTTCAATCGTTAGGCAAATGCCTACTACGTGGTAGTAGCCAACGACTACCGGAACCAATAGTTGTTTTTTCAGACTGCTGTTACAACTTGGTTAGATTTCTCAATATTAGACCCGAATCCTTGCTAAGCCTACGCACTTAGCACGCAACAGCAATTTTGACGCTTTGAAACGTCAACTCATACTCTTAAATAAACTCCAAACAGAACACAACACCATAGTTCATCAATAAAACCACCAGTGTAAATAGTTCACAAGTCCACTATTGATTGCGCACTAGTATAAACAACTCCGATTCGGAACTACTCCTCCTACGGCACCCACCCAATGACCTAACCTACTGAACTGAGACCTAAGACTACTATTACAGTAGTTCCAAAAAACCTGAAGTCAAGTGTTACACCGTCCTGAATTAAGCCTACAGTCCTGGCATCAAGTCAGGACAGCTCCTGCAGTGCAGGGTTTTAGCCATCCGACCTACTAGTAACCTGCAATACACATGAAACAGAGAAGCAGTCGCTGACGAAGTTAAACGATAAGCATATCACTTTAGCCAAATGTACTTGTTGTAAGTAGTTTTGGATAAAAGCGTCTGCTAAATGGCGTAAATGTAAATCTCAAGCCTACGCGTGCGTGCGTTACATAACGTGCAATTCTCCAGAACATTCTTGTAACGACTGCTCAAGCTACAATGGAACTAACATGAACTGGCTCTTATAGCCTGTCCCATAAACATGTGACATGATCAGCAAAGTGAGAACAGCTGTCCGTCCCTGACAGCCAGCTGCGTCGTCTTTGCTGTGTCTTACTGAACCTGCGTGATACTTCAATTGATGTTGTCAAACAGCCTTGCGCAATTGGCTGGGGACAAAAAAAGCAAAGCTCTTCGATTGTCGTGAAGATAGCTAATTAACTAATTAAGATCGATTAAGATAGCTAATAACTAATTAACCCTCCGCTTAAACTCAGGATTTATGCATCGTTTCCGTGTACAAGCGGAAACTTCGTGACAAAATTCTGTAAATTAATGTAAACAGATCCACAGACTTGTGTGATACGCAAATGCAGTTCTAACTCAACGCAATTTTTTTTACAACTTTGAAAAGTCACTGCTTTCATTTTTATTCACACATCATGATGTTGTTTACACATTTTAAAGCATTTACTCACAAACCATTGTGCATTTATAAAAATAAGAATACAAATCAAGAGGTGTTTGTGGAGTGAATTACAAGTACAAATCAAGAGGTGCTTGTTTGTGGATAGTGAATTCTATTTGTGCTTTGTGTTTTTGTTCATGGATCATGGTACACATCTGTGATAATATTGGCAGTAATCTATCTCTATAATCTCTGTCTGTTCAGGACTCAGAGAGAAGTGAAATTAAACACCATTATGAAAGGAGAATACTGGCTGCTGATACGGGAGCGTATTTGAATTACCATAGGCTCAAAGTATGGTCATTACAAGTCCTGTGAGACTTCATACTTAGCCTTTGGCTGACCACTCTTATGATTCCAGTTTATGGCAGGAAAACTTCACGCAGCTGTACAACCGGGACTGTGAATTCTACACTATGTAAAAAGGCATAATATACGGTCATATCTTTATCAGTATATATCCGGATAACTAACTTTTTAGAAGATATAGGGAGTGGACATGCTCCAGACACGCACCTCCTTAATTTCATATACATTTCACATTCATGGCATTCAGCAGACGCCTTTATCCAAAGCGACTTACAACAAATACATTTGTTTAAGTAAGTGAATCATCTATCCATCAGGGCCATTGGCAGTCACAATGCTAAAAGAAGGATTTTTTTTTTATTAACAGGAGAGAAACTTGTACAGGAGGGTAGTGGGGGTGAAGAGGTCTTTAGGAGGGACCGTTAAGATGTATCCTGAAGAGATGGGTCTTCCATCTACGGCGGAATATTGGTAATGATCCTGCAGTCATGACAGCAGTGGAAAGCTCGTTCCACCAGCGGGGCGCCAGGACAGTGAAAAGTAGTGCGGCTGCTGCATCCACGTAGAGGTGGCGGTGCCAGGCGACCAGCCGAGGTGGAAGAGTGGAGTGATCGGGTAGGGGTTTGGGGGCTGACCATTGCTTGCAAGTAGGGAGGGGCTGTTCCCTTTGCTGCCTGGTATGCAAACACCTGGGTCTTGAATCTGATGCGAGTTGCTACCGGGAGCCAGTGAAGGGTGCGGAGGAGGGGAGTGACATGGGAGAATTTGGGGAGATTGAACACCAGACGAGCGGCAGCGTTCTGGATGAGCTGCAGAGGCCTGATGGTGGAAGTGGGGAGACCGGCCAAGAGTGCGTTGCAGTAGTCAAGGCGAGAGATCACAAGTATTTGGACCAAAAGTTGTGCTGCTTCTCTGGTGAGGAATGGACGTATCCTTCTGATGTTGTAGAGGAAGAATCTACAGGAGCATGCTGTCGCTGTGATGTTCGCCACACAGGATAAGTGGTTGTCAAGGACCACCCCAAGGTTCTTGGCTGTATGGGAGAAGGTCACAGTAGAGTTCTCTACTATGATGGAGAAGTCTTGGAGAGGGCAGGTTGAGGAGAAGGATCGGGTGGTTTACTGTGTCGAATGCAGCGGACAGGTCCAGAAGAATGAGAACAGAGAAGAGGGAGGAAGCTCGAGCAGAGTGGAGGGCCTCCGTGACAGCAAGGAGAGCAGTCTCAGTAGAGTGCCCAGCCTTAAAGCTGGAATGGTGAGGGTCAGGGAGGTTGTTCTGAAGGAGGTAGTGAGACAGTTGGTTAGAGACAGCACGTTCAAGGGTTTTAGATAAGAAGGAGAGAAGGCATACAGGTCTGTACTTATGGACAGCAGCCAGGTCAAGAGTTTGTTTCTTGAGAAGAGGCTTGACTCTGGCTGTCTTGAAGGCAGCTGGGACAGATCCTGTGGATAGAGAGGAATTGATTAAGGCGGTAAGGAACGGAAGGAGGTAATTGGAGATGGATTGGAGAAAGGGGGAGGGGATAGGATCGAGGGGGCAGGAGGTTGCCCGCTTGGATGTGATCAGTTTTAGAATATCATCAGGGGAGAGGGAGGAAAAATCTGATAAACCAGAGACCGGGTATAGCGCAGTGGGTTTGGGAGGAGAGGTAGCAGTGTTGGTGAGAGGTAGTGGGAAAGAGCTGCTAATGTCATCAACCTTTTTCAACAAAGGTGACAAAGTCATCCGCAGACAGGGAGGAGGGAGGAGGGTTGAGGAGTGAGAAAAATATGGAGAACAGTTTCCTTGGGTCAGAGGCAGAGGATTGAATTTTGGAATATACAGAGCTAGGAAATTCTCAGTAATGGGACAGTTTCTACATGCAATAAATCTGGACCTCGGAAATCTCCCTGCTACCATACTGCATGAGTCCAGTGAGATCTCCAGAGTGGGATACATTTCAGACACGCACCTGATGAGCGTGCACCGGCTTACATATTCGAATATTTAAAGTCCGGCAATGGTATGTGTCAACATAATGACATATCTAAGCCTTTGTACTCAGGCATGAATGAATCCATATATTTTCAGAAATGTATCATATCTAGTCATTACACGATCTGTATATCTCCAAAAAATATTTCAATAGATATCCATACGATATGTGAAAATATCCAGCACCCAAATTGTTTTACTTTACAGGATCCGAAAATCATTGTGCTTCTTCACATGAAGGCGACACATCTCAGCACATATTTGCACCTTCAGTATACAAGCCACAGAAAGACAAACATACCGACTCAATATAGCTTTCTGCCTTGTATGTCTGAGAAAATATAAATATTCTATGTATACTGTCAGTATTTCTCTACATATAGAGAGAAAATAAGATGTCATATATCTCAACCTATCGAATGGGTACATATCTGTTCTTAAGAAATATCCATGTATGATATTAGGAATAATCCCAATTCATGTCAACGAGATATATATGCATTCAGAATTCGTCAGGATATGGTGTATGTCTACAAAACTCCAAATATGCATTGGACATGGTCTGTATTCTCTAGAACAGTGTTTCTCAACTGGTGGGTCGCGACTCGAAAAAGTGGGTCACAGACTCATTCTGAATGGTTCGCAGAGTGTGTGGTCAAAAAAACAAAAAATGTTTATTTTAACACTAGAAAGGCCAAAAATAGTTCTAGTGCTTAGCTATTTGATGTCAAACTTTTATTTTGACAGACGTGCGTGAAAAAGACGGCCTAGCCGTTGCGATGGTCACATTCGCACCATTTGAGCAGTAGCTAACTATGGCGAAGCGCAAGTATGACCCCGATTTTGTCAAATATGGATTTACATACATTGAGGACAAAAAGGAACTGAAACCACAGTGTGTGGTATGTATGGAAGTGCTCGCACAAGAGAGCATGAAGCCATCTAAATTAAAACGTCATTGAGAAATGAAACATCCTACGTGCAAAGACAAACCAGTCGAGTACTTTGAAAGACGACTCCATGAGCTGAGGGCATCGCAGAAGTGCCTAACAGCATCATGTTCAAAAGAAGAACAGGCACTCCGCGCATCATACCACATAGCTCACCGTATTGCAAAGGCCAAAAAACCCCACACAATAGCAGAAGAGCTTCTCTTACCTGCAGCAATGGACATGGTCAGACAGGTGCGAGATCAATCGGCGGCGGATAAGCTGAAGAACATACCACTGTCGAATGATGCCATAGGTAGGCGCATTGAAGAAATGTCTGGTGACATAAAACAACAGACCACAGCACGCATCCAGGCAAGCGCTTACTATGCCTTACAGATGGATGAATCCACGGATATTGCTAGCCATGCGATTTTACTTATTTATGTGAGACATGTGTGGGAGGGAGACTTACAGGAGCAATTTCTCTGCAGTAGAGATCTCCCTACCACTACAAAGGCAGAGGACATTTTCAGCACTGTGGATTTGTACTTGGGTTCGGTGGGCCTGAACTGGGAACAGTGCGTGGGAATCACAACTGATGGCGCTGCCTCCATGACCGGGAAACATTCAGGGGTGGTGAAGAGAATTCTTGAGAGGGCACAGAATGCAACCTGGAACCACTGCTTTTTGCATCGAGAGGCATTAGCAGCCAGGGATATGGTGCCAGTGCTTGATGAAACATTGAAAGATGTCGTCAAAGTGGTGAACCACATTAAACGGAGTGCCAAGAACAGTCTGTGTTTTACAAATCTGTGCAAAGACCTGGGCTCTGAGCACGTACAGGTGTTGAATCACTCGGAAGTTCACTGGCTATCGAGGGGAAAGGTGTTGTCACGCTTTTATGAACTTAAAACAGAAATCGCAGCCTTCCTTTCAGAGAATAACTCTCCGTATACTGAGCTGTTTGACAATGAAATCTGGCTCGCACGAGTTGCGTATCTTTCTGATGTGTTCGAGCACCTCAACACATTAAACGTGTCTATGCAAGGGAGGGGACACAATATTTTTGAACAGTCTGACAAAATCGCTGCATTCAAAAAGAAGATCGCATTGTGGGAAAATCATGTATCCAAAGACAGACTTGACATGTTTCCCAACGCTTGTCATGAAGCACAACAGCTGGACACAGCGGACAAAAATGCCCTGAAACAAATTATTACAGCGCATCTCACTAAACTCCAAGCTCGGTTTCATGACTACTTCCCGGAGAAACATGGAGATGATCACTGGATACCTGACCCCTTCAGAATCGACATGGAAAGCGTCACATTGCCAAGCAATGAAGAGAATCAGCTGGTAGAGCTGTCATGTGATCGGACGCTGAAAAGGAAATACGTCCTCCCCCAGTTCTGGTGCAACGACGTAATGGGAGAGTATCCGTCCCTTGCAACCCCTTAGCTTCCCCAAATGCCTGTTGAGTGAAAACAGCCCGTTTAGTAGGCCTACTCAGAGAGATTATATTATATATATATGTTTACAGATCTCTTAAATAAATAAATATATTTTATATTTTATGTTTATGTTTATTTTTGTTTATTTATGTTACATTTACAGTTATTATGTTTTATATGTTATATTTATAGTTATGATGTTACAGTTATGATGTTCATATGATTGTTCATTTTTGAGGAATAAATTTGCTTGGTTTGAATTCTATAAAAGTGGGTCGCGACTTAATGACCATAGGAAAATGTGGGTCCCAAGGCCAGACCAGTTGAGAACCACTGCTCTAGAATATAAAACACGTGTCATGTAAAAAAAAATATCGCCTGATATGGACCTTTTTCGCCCAGTGCTACGACTAGGTACACAGACAGTCGGCTGCTAATATGTTCAGGTTTTTTCTCCTCCACTGGAAATTAAAAGCACTCGATTGCAACGTTGTTTGTGACTGTGTTTTGTACAGCCTGTGTTTTACTGTTGGGACAGCAGGTTATAGTCTGTAGCAGTAGTTTGCTATAGCCAACTTTATCCTACTATCATCAGTTTTGTCATCAACAAGATTTTACCCTTTTGAAAGTGCCATCCCTACATTGCACTCATCCAATCAGAGAGGTATATTATGCGTCATTAAAAGCAAACTTTTATCCTATGGTAATTCCAGTACGCTTCCGCATCGGTAGCCACGGCCTATGAATTAATAAACTAGCCTACTGCTGACAGGATGGGGCAAACTCATTGTACCCTTGTCTGTGTGTGTGTGTGTGTGTGTGTGTGTGTGTGTGTGTGTGTGCGCACGCGCGCCCGTGTCCTCTCACACACGTCATTAAACAAGTCATTTAGAAGAAGGCACAGGCAGGTGTAGTCTGAAAGAAAGGGAGACAGCAAGACACTTAGGCATTCAGGCAAGGTATGTGGTTGTTTCGAAGTTCACATAGAAAGGTAATCTATGTTTAGGTTGTGCTATCACAGATGTAGATATGTTCAGTTGTAGACAGTTTAGGTGTGTTCAGGTGACACTGGTGAGAGTGTGCTGATTTGGACTTCGTTTGTTCTCTGTCAGTGGGAAAGTGTTATGTAGCCATTTAATAAGATCGATCTCTCTCTCTCTCTCTCTCTCTCTCTCTCTCTCTCTCTCTCTCTCTCTCTCTCTCTCTCTCTCTCTCTCTCTCTCTCTCTCTCCACACTACCAGCAAACACAGAATCTATACCTCCATGCCACACATGCAGTTTCCCAATGTCAAAATAGTGTGTTATTGTTTGTTTAATTATATGTACTGTATAATAAACAACAACTCATGGCCAGTACAAATATCAGATTTCTCAGTGCCATACATGAAATAAAGTAGATATAAATGACCTCTGGATGTTGTTTTTGAATTGACTGCATTTCCAGCACCAAACTGATTTCACAAAATGTTGCACATCCTGGTGGATCCTGGGAGTTGGAGTCTGGGAGGCACATAATCTTCTGGCAGCTTGGGGATTCCATCCAGAACTCTGAGTTTTGGCAAACAAGAGAACACACTGTAGAGAGAAAGAAGAGAGGGATGGAGGGGCAAAGGTTAAAACGAGTCTCCCTTTACAGACTCAGGATGCTATGTACATGCTCCATCCCAGAGTCTGTCAAACATAGCTTTTTCAATGGCTATTAAGCAGAAGTCAGAAGTGGGTGGGCTGTTGATATTCAAAGTGAAATTACTGACAGGTCATGGCACCAATCAGATATCAAGTGGGAGTGCTAACTTCTAACTAACTAGCTAGCTCCTGTAAACACCTAGCACAAAAATGAAAAACAACAGTGTGGAGTAGGAGGAGGGCCTCAGTTTTGGGGGTAGGGAGGATCTTCCTTAGACTCAACAGAATTTCCTATACAGTGTTTTGAATCGGATAATTTTGGGGGGTCTCAATCGACGAATATCCATAGAAGTGTAACAGGCAATGTGGCATGGCATTCATTGGAGGAGAATCTGGTTTCACCACATAGATTGCAGGATATCATCTTTGCAGATATACCTCCTAAACAAACCAAGAGGCAATTTGGCCCAATTATTGCTTATTGTTTGTCGATAATGAAGTGTAACAGGTGCAATGTGAATGCACTGTTAATTAAGTTTATTTACTTTGAGTGTTGACCCCCAGTGTAATTTCACACATTGTAATATGCTGTTATTGTTTTAAATATTTTTAGACAACTGACATGGTTGTCATGAAATCCCTTTGTAATTTTTTGCGAATTTGATCCAAGTTTGAAATAATAATATTTTCCCTTGTCAAGTTGTAGGGTCAGGATAATGGTCCTGCCACTTGGGGGTCGAGTTAGTCCGGGCGTGTATACCCCAGGTGAGTGCCTACTATGATAAAGACCCTAAGCATTTTGCCACTTTCTGAGAGGATTACTAATATGTATTCTATTTGGTTGCATTTCAAGTGTTTGTCTATTTATTGGAGTTGACATGATATGGATCTTGTTTGTTCAGAATATTTATATTGATTGCAAACTATGATAAGGGTCACGGTTAAGTTGCTAACTCGGGAGCTTCGTATACCTGGCATCCTACTGTACCAGCTACTGTGTTTACTGTACCAGTTACTGTATTAGTCTATAGTTACATGTTGATAGATATATTTTGTGTTTATATATATCCATCTGGGCTTGTATCCCCCAGAACCTGAAGTGCTTGTTGGAGAGCAATAAATAGCAACTCCTTTGACCATGTGTCCTTGTGTGTGGCTATGGAGCGAGGGAACCAACACAGCCAGTCAAACAACACTACACAACACAATGCAGACTAGCTAATCATATAGCCTACAGTAGAGACAGTACTCCAACACCATTACCCTGGGCCGGTTGACAGACATTTTCTTCCAGTGTTTTGTACTGTGTTACATGTATACATTGTATTGGGACTTTCTACTTTGGTCTATGTTAGATACTACAATATATGACAACGTTTGGTGGACAAGTGTTAGTGGCCTTGCTTCAGCAAGTCCAACTATTGTTATTAGTGGGCTTGCTTCAGCAAGTCTAACTTTTGTTGTTGCTCATACTTATTCCTCCTCTTATTAGTGGGCTTGCTTCAGCAAGTTCAACTATTGTTAATGCTCATACTTCTTTTCTTCTTCTTCTTCTTATTAACATTTTCAGTATGCTACGCTGCAGCTTTTACGCTATTCACACCAATCAAACTTTAAAACATGCAGAGAGGTCTAACTTGAGTTGCTTACATTAATATTTTTCAAACTCATTATACTTTTTACACTATTCCGCTTTTTGTAACTCAAAAACTCCTATCTTTTAACATGGTGGAATGTCAATATTCAACATTCTGAGAGCTCCTTTGTTACTGCAACTGCCATGGAGCTTTCAGGACTCTTAAACAAACACAACAGGAAGCCTGCAGAACACATTCTTAGAATGATAACACAACAATGCACTCTCTTTGCTACCAGTTCTACCCCACCCAAGCCACTCTCAACCACTTAACCAACCAACCATCCCACTCTCAACCACTCCAACCCTGTACCAACTCCACTGCACTACCCCAGGCTCATCCTATCTATGACCTTCTAACATACTGTCTATCTAACCGTATATATTTCCAACCTCATATCTATCCAACCTTTCAACTACCTAGTATCATGCTTTGTTCCTTTCACCAGTCACCACTATTTCACACAGAATAACCCATACTGATTAACCTCTTAATTGTTTTGATCTCCTCCTCCTCTTTCTTCTTCTCCTCCTCCTCTGCTGTCAATCATTCCATCATGAGAGTTCTTGCTCTTCCAGGGCCTTGCTACACCAGATATCATCTGATACTCACACTGTGGTGTTAGGTCTGGTTGTGGGAGCTGAAATATGCAGCGACCCAGACCCTCCACTGTCAGAGGCAACACATACTCTTAAACAGGGGGGTTATTCACTGGTGTCAATTGTATGTTTCATATTTTGGAGAAAAATAAAAAAAATCATTTGTACATGGACTCCATTGACAACAGATATCAATCCATTTTGAGCTTTTATCATGAACGGGGGTAAAAAAGTGAACGTCCATCTTCACGTGTGGACACAATGACAAACATGTTGTTGGACGTGTTTTCTGTATATGGATCCACAGGGCACGTAACAATTGTCTTCAGGGTGTCCTTCCCTACAACAGGAACGCTGTTTTTAAAGATCTGTTTGATGATGATGTGTAGGGTCATCACAGGTATGGGGAACAGAGACTTGTTTCATTGTCCAGAAGCAGGTGGGGCATACCTGTCATATAGCCAGCTGGGAATGTCCACCTTGCTCTGTCAATGGATGTTTCACATGGGGGGCAGGCCACATGTACCTTATTAGACAGAGCAGGTTTGTGACAACATGTAGTTGGAATTTTCGAAGTATTTTTTATGTAAACAACTGCATTGCAATGACACACATATGGGGTTGCCATATGGGGTCGTTAATTAGGTTTGCCACTGACTAGTGTCTTCTAATATGCTCACAAAATATATCATATTTTATGTAAGTGTGTCTTTGAAGCCCTTATGAAACATATTTCTCTCTCTCCCCCTATTTGTCCTCAGCCTCCTCTTTCTTCTTCTCCTCCTCCTCTGGTGTCAATCATTCTATCATGACAGTTCTTGCTCTTCCAGAGCCATGTAACACCAGAGATCATCTGATACTCACATTGTGGTGTTAGGTCTGGTTGTTGGAGTTGAACTACGCAGCGACTCAGACCCTCCACTGTAGGAGGCAACACACACTCTTTAACAGGGGGTGAGGGTTCATGTATTTAATATTTTTTTGAGAAAAAAACATATGTACATGGTATCCATTCACACAACAGATATTAATTATCTATCTATCTATCTATCTATCTATCTATCTATCTATCTATCTATCTATCTATCTATCTATCCATCCATCCATCCATCCATCCATCCATCCATCCATCCATCCATCCATCCATCCATCCATCCATCCAACCAACCAACCAACCAACCAACCAACCAACCAAACCATCTCTAACTTCATCCGCTATCACAAACCTTTTCCACTACCAAAATAAGACTTTGCAAGCCCACAATGTTTCTTCTGGAACGTCTTTTTGTAGTTGCTCATACTTCTTTTCCTCTTCTTCTTTTACTTATTAAAAAAGAGGAGGAAAGAGGAGGAAACACCGGGGAAAGCGGCCAGGCATTCGGAACCGGCTGAGAGCTCAGGCCCACCGTCCACCTCTGCCTAGCATACTTCTTGCTAATGTCCAGTCTCTGGAGAACAAGATGGATGATCTAAGGGCGAGGATTACTTTCCAGCGAGACGTAAGAGACTGTAACATCCTTTGTCTAACAGAGACATGGCTTACCTCGTTGGTACCGGACCGAGTCATCTGCCCTTCCGAGTCCTTCTCTGTTTTCCGGGCGGATAGAACGGAGGAGTCCGGCAAATCCAACGGTGGTGGAGTTTGTTTCATGACCAACAACAACTGGTGTAACCCTAACAACGTAACGACGCTTTCTCAGTCCTGCTCGGCTGACCTGGAGCATCTGACCATCTCATGCCGCCCATTCTACCTTCCCCGGGAGTTTAGCTCAATCATCATCACAGCCGTCTACATTCCACCACAGGCCAACACCGAGGCAGCGCTATCGACCCTACATGATACGCTGTGCCGGCATCAGAGCAACCACCCTGAGGCGGCGATGATAGTAACAGGTGATTTCAATCGGGCTAACCTTAAAAAAGTTATGCCTAACTTCCGTCAACACATCAAGTGTGCCACCAGGGGAGATAGAACTTTGGACCATTGTTATACTCAGTTTAAGAATGGGTACAAAGCTGTTTCCCACCCTCCCTTTGGGAAATCAGATCACTGCGCCATTCTGTTGATGCCTGTTTACAAACAGAGGATCCAACAGGTAGCGGTCGTGAAAAGGGAGGGAAAGCGGTGGTCCGACCAATCAGAGGCAATACAAGACGCGCTGAGTGACGTCGACTGGGATATGTTTCAATCAAGTTCCAGCGATGTCAGCGAGTTTACAGAGACCGTCTTGGACTTCATCTCTACATTAGCCGATAACATCGTACCAACGACAACGGTAAAGATCTACCCCAACCAGAAACCCTGGGTCGACAGCTCCATCCGTGCCGCTCTGAGGGCTCGCACCGCCGCTTACAACTCCGGGCTGGCATCCGGCAGCATGGAGGAGTATAAAGCGGAGTCCTACAAACTGCGAAGGGCGGTGAAAGCCGCCAAGAGGAGATACGCAGACAGAATGCAGGCGCAGATGGAGAGCAACGACACCAGGGGACTATGGCGAGGACTACGATCTATTACGGATTACCGGCACACACCCTCCTCAACCGGAAGTGCAGATGCCTCCCTAGCCGAAGACCTGAACTCTTTTTATGCACGGTTTGAGGCGGGCAACACCACCGCTAGTGCGCCGGCTAACAACAACAACGTCAGAGCGCTGGCTAGCGTGGCTGATGGGAGTTCACACGCTGGGGCAGAGCAAGCACTCTCCGTGACGGAACACGACGTGAGGAGGGCTCTGCTGAATGTGAATACAAGGAAAGCTGCTGGCCCAGATGGCATACCTGGGAGAGTACTTAAGACCTGTGCTAACCAGCTAGCTCCTGTGTTCACCACTATATTCAACCTTTCACTGACTAATTCAGTAGTTCCCACCTGTTTTAAAAGATCATCTATCGTCCCTGTGCCCAAGATCACCTCCCCAGCCTGCTTGAATGACTACAGACCCGTGGCTCTAACCTCAGTGGTCATGAAGTGCTTCGAGAGGCTGATTATGGATTACATCTGCTCCTCCCTCCCTCCGACCCTGGACCCACTGCAGTTCGCATATAGACCAAACAGATCTACAGACGATGCAGTTTCCCAGGTCCTCCACACCACTCTCTCTCACCTTGACAGGCAGAAGGGGGGCTATGTGAGAATGCTGTTTATAGACTATAGCTCAGCGTTCAATACCATAGTCCCCACCAGACTGGCTGATAAGATGATTGGCCTAGGACTGAACATTCCCCTGTGTGCCTGGATCCTGGACTTTCTGACGGCCAGGCCACAGGTGGTCAGGGTGGGTAGACACACCTCCAGCTCACTCACACTGAGCACAGGGTCCCCCCAGGGCTGTGTCCTTAGTCCCCTCCTCTACTCCCTGTACACCCACGACTGTGTGGCTAAGTCCAGCGAAAACTCCATCATCAAGTTTGCGGACGACACGGTCGTGGTGGGGCTGATCTCAGATAACAATGAGAAAGGCTACCTGGACGAGGTGGCGGACCTGTCACTCTGGTGTCAGGAGAACAGTCTCATCCTGAATGTCTCCAAGA
This sequence comes from Argentina silus, assembly GCF_951799395.1. Lineage (NCBI taxonomy): Eukaryota > Metazoa > Chordata > Actinopteri > Argentiniformes > Argentinidae > Argentina > Argentina silus. The sequence continues at coordinate 23,369,128 of NC_139653.1, forward strand.
CAAAAGAGCTGATTGTGGACTTCGGGAGAGCACAAAAACTAAGGGCCTACACACCGCTGGACATCGGAGGGACTGCTGTGGACAGGGTGAGCAGTTTTAAATACCTGGGAGTCCACATCTCAGAAGACCTGACCTGGACTACCCACATCAGTTCTCTGGTGGGAAAGGCAAGGCAGCGCCTGTTCCATCTCAGGCAACTGAGGAAATTCAGAGTCTCCCGGAGGATCCTTCAGTCCTTCTACTCTGGAGCTGTGGAGAGCATCCTGGCTGGCAACATCACCGTCTGGTACGGTAACAGCACGGCCCAGGACAGGCGAGCTCTGCAAAGGGTGGTACGCCTGGCGGAAAAAACCATGGGAGCTCCAACCCCCCCTCTCCATGTTCTGTACACCAGGAGGTGTAGGACCAGAGCCTGCAGGATTATGAAGGATCCTCACCACCCGAAACATGGACTGTTCCAGCCGCTGCGGTCAGGAAAACGCCTCCGCTGTCATGCAGCAAGAACAGAGAGGCTAAGGCTGAGTTTCTTCCCCCACGCCATCAGAATCGTCAACGATGACCCCACCAGTGCCCCCCTCAAGACACTCACACATGCACTGTCATCTTAACACATATGCACACACATAGTCATCCATCTGCTATTTATATTGCTTACTTATATGCTTACCGGTTATACTGTTCATATTGTTTATACTGTTTATACTGTCCATACTGTATATTTTTTAGTACTTCTATTTTTATTTTATTGTATTTTAAAACTTATTGTATTGTTGCACTACTCTGTGGCACTGTCACTTTTGCATTTCACTGTATACTTGTATGCACGTGACAAATAAAGAATCTTGAATCTTGAATCTTGAATCTTTCTGATCTCTCCCCTTTCCAGTGTGCCTATGGTTATCAGTCCCCGTTTTCCCCTGACCTGGAGGCGGAGGTCAGCATCCCGTCTGCTCAGGTGCTCATTCACCGGTGTTGCGCACTTGGAGCCAATGTAAGTTTTTGTCTCCGAGTCGTGCATTTGAGTCCTCTTCCTGAGTACTTCTGTCATTACACTACGTGCTTTTCAAGACCTTCAATTTCAGTACAATTTACCAGGGTTCTAATTTTTACTTTATCTTTAATTACGTTCTGCTTTGAAAGCATATGGAGTGCCATGGGATTCTGATTTAGCCAAACATCCAATGATTTACTGGTTATGTACAAGCAAAACTAAAGGCCTTGTTTCAGTGATATATTCTAAGATCAAAGGAAGCTCCAATAAACAATTGGCTATCTTTGAAACATGGTAAACAGGTCCACTGGACTATAATGTGGATCAATATAAACAGAGCTTCCAGAAATCCCAATCAAGGCATCCATTTGAATGTCATTCATAGAATATATATAACCCTCCATACATGATTTTGGATGGGGTTGGCAACATCTCCAGTGTGTGATCTCTGTTCCCTTGGTACCATAGGCACTTTCAAACATATTATGTGGGACTGTACTGAGGTCCATATATTCTGGACAAAGATAGCATCCACTTTCTCCAAAATCCTTGGACTTTCCTTGTTGTCCAATCATATTGTTACTGAATGATAATTCCTCAATTGTACTGATTGTACAGCAGAAAAAAATGTGGCTGCTTAACTGCAGCCCAAAAAAAAAGAAGCTGTGTGTGTATGTATGCATGTGTATGTACATATGTGTATGTATGTATGTGCATGTGTTATTATGTATGTCTATGTATGCATATATGTATATATTTATGTATTATATTTGTATTTTCTCTTTTTCATTCCTTTTATACCAAATACCAGTACATTATAATTTGCAATGAATTTTTTGCTTTACCGAGACAACAATACAGTATATGCTAACACTGTACAATATATGACTGTTTTCCCCTTAGGATATATAAATGTAAAAATACATTTAAAAAGTAATTTTTACACAAAAAAAGAAGTGTAACAACCGTCCAACACAGTGTTGGAGATACTGCATCCCTGAAAAGAGGTTAGGTCAAAACGGACATTATTCTTCCTCTCTATCTCTCGTGTGTGTGTGTGTGTGTGTGTGTGTGTGTGTGTGTGTGTGTGTGTGTGTGTGTGTGTGTCTCTCTCTCACCGTGCACGGTAGTCCTGTATGAAGGTGACAGGGTTGCGTGTGAGTGTGAGGGACTGGAGGGGAGAAGATCCCAGTGCTCCCAGTCCTCCCAGTGTGGCAATGCTGTTCTCAGACAGACACAGGTGCTCCACCGCCGGGAGCTTTGGCAGCTGCCGCAGACACCCCAGGTGGTTACGGTGCAGGTTCAGGCTTTTGCACCTGTTTTAGGGAGAACATCAGTGTCTATACTAGTCTCTGAAATGTGACTCCATTGAAATGGGCTTGGATTAGGGTTAATGGTCATGAAGCCATGAAAGTTTGATATGGTTGGGACAGGAAAGGATTATACTGTAGGAAGTGTATTACCTTTTCAGGCATATATAAGTGTATAATGTAGAGTAAATTAGGGCTGTAGCACCTTGAAATAGTATAGAGAACTGCTGGTGGTGAGCAGGTGAGGGTGTGCTATGGCCGGTGTCATACCTTGGCAGACAAATAGAACTCAGGTTGGTGAGGGAGTTATTAACCAGTTGGAGTCTCTCCACACGGATCAGCCTCCTCAGGATCCTGAGGAAGTTCTCCTGCTGGAAGGGATCTCCCAGGTCCTGGTAGGACAGGTTCAGCTCCTGGGAATGCCAGAAATACAGGGATATATTTCAGGTGTTATGCAAAATGCCTGGAATAATTGTTTTATATTCATTTTTATTTTATTATCTTAAGTGTGTGTGTATGTGTGTGTGTGTGTGTGTGTATGCATGCACAGATGTGTTTGAGTCTCTCACCACACAGTTCTCCCAGTTCTCCTGCAGCCTCTCCTCCCATCTCTGCCCTTCCTCCTCCCTCCTCCTCCTCCCCCTCTCCAAGTGGACCTCATCTCCTTCTCTCAGAAAGAGCTCCTCCTCTGATGGCCCTTTTTGAAGACATCATTGCACAGATGACTCAACTGCGACATCTCAACAGTTAAGTGGCTTCCACTTAACACCCTTTACTGCACATTCAGCCTGTATTAAACACAGGTAGTTTATAGAGAGTGTTATTGAAACAATACTACAACAATACACCTTCATTCAGTTTGTCAGCCAGGTAAACATGTGAGTGCAAATGTATCATAGGTTGTGACCTGGCTCTCTGACCTTCTCTGACCCTGGGACAGGTAAGCTGGTCTCCTCTGACATCACTCTCCTCGATTAGGTGCCACGACACAAACCTGAACCGGCAAGACGGCAGCTGGAACGAAAGTAAACCCAGGATGATAGGATAGAGAAGAGAAGGAGGAGAGGCAGGGGAGAGGGAGTTCATGATGAGAAGAGGAAGAAGGAGGAGAGAAAGAAGGAGGAAAAGAGGCGGAGAGGATGGGGTGAAGGAGAGGGAACAACATTATAATATTCTATTTGCACATCACTGTTGTGAATAGATCAGCTACATAGCAGTAGCAGTACCCATAATCAACATATTTGGTTGAACTCTTGGTGTTCATGGGGTATATCTGAGCCCTGATAGGGGTGTATGTTAATCTGTTTTGAAACCCTCATCCTCTCTTTCTCATCTACATCCCCCCACTCTCTACATCCTTGCCTCTCTTTCTCTGTAACCCTATCCATTGCATATCATATCCATTGCAACCCAAACCACATGGGTGCCCCCTAACTAATTGACCCCCAGTGATGACCTCTAACATGGGCCGAAACAAGAGTGGAGGCATGGAGCACAATGCTCATGAAATGTGTTGTCTACTCTCTTTCAACAGCACCGATGAGAAGGAACTGAAGTGATAAAAGCAGATGAACAGTACTGTAGAAAACCATCTTGTCAGATCAGTGCTGTTGAAGGAGAGGAGATGACTACTGAGATGCAACCCTTTATGGGGGGGTAATAGGGTAAAAACATGTAAGGTAAGATGGAGTGAAGGGGTGAGGGTATGGCAGTGGAGGCTGGTGGAGGTATAAATCGGAGGATGGGCCCATAGTTATGCAAGGAATGGAATGAGAAATGGAATCAAACACAATGAGTCTGTCCGACGATTTATACCTCCACCAACCTCTCATGAGGTATGGGTAGGTTAAAAGTGGATGAGGAGGGGTGTGAGACAAGTAAGTCTGAGATAAGAAGAGCGTAAGTAGAAGCGGAGGGGTTAGAAGGGATTTGAGGATGGAAGGTTGAGGCTGGGTGAGGAGGGAATTGACAGATTTGGAGTGGATGAGGTGTGAAAAGTGGTTTGAGAAGGGGGGTTGGGGGTAAGTACAGAATGGCAGATGAGAGGACAGGAAGTTAAGGTGGGACCCAAAAAATGTGGCACTCACAGGGGTGGTGACGATTCCGGAATCGGGACTCTGGTCCACGGAGAGCAGTGTGTGTGTTACGCTGAGGTCAGAATACTGGGAGGAGTGGGATTTGGGACAACTGCCACTGCTCGTATTCACACCTGAGGAACTGAGAGAGCAAAAGGGGGTGCGAGACAGAGAGAGTAAAATATATATATACATATATATAGGGAGAATGCAGCAGGTGAATGTGAGCACCAAATGAGGAGAGAGAACAAATACATTGCTGAAGCTTAAATAGGCCAGGCCACATGCACTATTTCCAAAATTCATGGCCTTGCTTAGCTTCAATGTTTCCTGGGACCTCGCCCCAAATTTGAATTGAATACATAGAATTTGATTTATAATACAACTTCTAATTCTATTGAAGCTTTGATTGGCTGTAACAGAACCCAACACGTAGGCCTACATAGGCTGTTGAAACTTTGACCCGCTGTTGTCCGGTTTGGGTTACCGTGAACTCTGCCTTGCACACCGGATTAGAGCCGTCGCCATAACAGCGGACACCCGAGCAGGTGTCATTATCGTATAATAGCTGAATAAAGGGGAACCTGCACAATGCTTGTATAATTCATATTATCTAGGTCCTTAGGCTAGTTTTGTTTTATAGCCTATTTGATCGAAGGTAGAGATTGTAGACTTATGCTACAGTTTTTCCTTTAGCATGGGCTGGTAGGCTACTTAATATTATTAATTTAGTAGCGTATTTACATGAGATAAATATTTTGAACTTTAAGATAGGGGTGGGAAAACTAATTAGGAGTTCTAAATTATATTATAAATGAGATGCTCTAGGTCTAGTTTTTTTAACATTTTAATCCACACAATGTTTGCTTACCTTTCTGACATGTCCCAATTCCCTTGGCCATTAGCGCGTAGTGGTTCAGTCGTGTGGTAAGGTTTCCCATGAGGACAAACGCTTCAGTTAAAACAACCAGGTATAAGGACTGCTCCTGTCAAATCGCTCCGTGAAGGACTTGCTCGTGCGACTCTCCTCCTGGAACGCCAGAGGCAGGTCACTGGGGCCAGGTGCTCGTTCCTAGGCAACCTGGTGTCCCTAAACCTCATGTGTCGCAAGCTCTCTCTATGAGGATATAGCCAATGTCTCATTAGTGGGCTTGCTTCAGCAAGTCAAGCTATTGAATTACCTGTGTTTTATGATTCATCAAAACAACAAAATGCTAAAGTTGATTAGGGCTATAGCTTGATAATGTTGCTTGTATCCCCCCCAAATTAAAGAGAGGACAAATGTGTTGTACATATATTTAAAACCTTATAGCTATAGGTTTGGTATAGACCTAAGAATAGGAGATTCAGAGTTTTTAACATTTCTCTTACCCCAATTTCTTTCATTGGACAGCTAAAGCAAGCACAGAGCGTTTGGAACACCAGGCGTTTCTAATTTAGAGATCAATATTAGAAAACGGTATATTTTGAATGAATATGCCTCTGCATTTTTCAATAATCTTGCCATTATTGCATCCTTTCAAACATAGAATTGAGGGTTGAAAACAACAAGTGGAATAGATATTAGGTCCTACACCCGGCATGCAAAATGAATAACTAATTAATATGTCACACAAGCACACTTGAATGTGACCTCGAACCAAGGAAATCATTCTCTCTGCGTGAGAGTAATATTATGTCCGCATTTTGGCATGAAGCCTGCAACACCCTCCTTCAACAGCGGAGTCATGCGTACGCGGACGGACTTCGGATGGGGGTCTTGACTTCCAATCCTGTCAATTGCGTTGTTGTGAAATGTCTACTTCAGTATAAACAATTGGGCTGAACTGACTGTCCAATAATGTACTCTATTGCGCTACCTGAAATCTGCCGTTGGCCCATACCAGGGTAAATAGTGGTAAATAGCCTACTGTCCAATTCTTTGAGATCGTCACCAGGAGCTGCGGCTAGGGGGCAATTTATTTTCAGTAGCATATCAGGAGATTGAATTTACTGACTCACTCAGATAAATTCACATTCAGAAAGTATTCACACTCAGCCTCATCTGTCCTCTGGAGTGACCTTGCCCATCCCACTGATATAATGTCTGTGTCTAAGCCAGGATACAGCTCTATCCTAAAACTTGGCAGGACAACCACGGTTGGCACCTGCAGTGCTCTCCCTATGATAATCATGATCACAGAGTGAATTAAACCAATATTGTAGATTTCACTATACAGTAGCTCTCCACACACTTTTCATTGAACAAATTTCAAGACATGGGTTCAGATTCTACAATATTCCTCTCACCATTTGTGAAATACTGCTGAAACCTACGGTGTGTTATTGTATGATATATATACTGCACGTATCACATAGGAAAGGAACCCAGAAAGACACCGATCTAGACATTGACTTGGTGAAACGTCAGTGTCAACTTATCCAGGGTGGGGTCAGTACCATTACCATGTAGTTCTTTATCACGACTGTGCATCACTATCAAACATACACATTCCTATTGTTGTCTTGACAAAATGAAGGAATCACAGAACAAACAAAAATGAGACTATTATAACTTGAACACATTCATGTTTATTCAGTAAAAGAGTGAATACAGCTGGTGTTATAATTTCTCCCTGTACATCGAAACACGGTTACCAATGCAACCGCACGCCTGGTCTCTATAGCAACCTGTATTATGCAGTCCCCCAGATCACTTGTGAAAGCCTCTAGTAAATCAACAACTCATGAAATAAGGCATATTAGTTCATCAGTATTTTAGCCATGTACTTGTAGCATAAAAAAGGGAAGAAATTAGTTACTAAGTTTCAGTGTGGTTAAATACATATATATCTGCATACATACATTTGCAATAAATATCTACTCTCATATATAACACAACAGCAAATGTACAGGAATAGAATGGTACTGTGGTGGGAAACGCCCTGTGTGTGTGAGAGGCTGCTTAAAGGGGCAGTGCTTGGATATACTGTAGGACTATGTGTTCTTTCTACTTATCCATGTGTCATAGTACACACCATTACTTTACTTATATATATTTACATCTCTCTGTCTCTCTATCTATTTTTCTCCAAGTGGTTAAAGCGTACAGTATAAAATCACAGTTATGTTATATGTTTTATATTTCAATATAAATAATATATATCATATTGAATCCGAATCATATCTATTCTCGTAAAGGGTATAAAAACTCAGCCAACAATGGGAATGGAATAGATTGTGTTTATGGTGTTGTAATACTGGGATCTTATTGGTTCTGAGTGTATGACCCCATAGCAAGATCGCAGTACGCTGGAATTTGATTGCCAGTTGTTTTTCTGATTACCAGTTTTATTACATGGAGTCAAAGTCCTGGTCACTGGGCTCAATGACCTCTGGGGTCATGACTCTCCCCATGAAAAGGATAGAGCCTAGGAGAAGAGAAGAAGAGGAGAGAAAGGATAAGCATCTGAGATCAGACACCTAAGTGTGCAGGCAGACAGACAAACAAACACACACACACACACACACACACACACACACACACACACACACACACACACACACACACACACACACACACACACACACACACACACACCTGTCCTCCGGTTTCTGATGACAAAGAAGAATGGGTGATCAGCCATGACCTGTGGGTACAGCACCAGAGTCCTGGTGAGGGCTATCATTCCTATAGGAGAGAGGGGGGGTGGGGGATAAAGAGAATGAAAGAGAAGGGATAGAGCATTTCAAAACGACACCATTCCAATCCATTGCCACTCTAATAAAACAACAGAAGGGGACAGTGTTTGCATATTGTGCTTGTAGATGTACAGTATATGCAACCCTACAGTGAGAAGAAACACTCACACACTCAAAAGACATGAGAGAATAAGAAAGAGAGTGGGTTCTGAGTGGGTTCTGAGTGGGTTCTTCAGTGAGCTCTGATGAAATTACCTGATCCAGCTGCTCCCTCTGACCCCTCCTCTGTCACCTCCAGGTAGGCCTTCTGTACTGCCTTCCCAATAAACAGGTCCTTCCCATCTGGAAAACAAATACACACACAAAGACACACAAATATCATACACACAGATACATACAGGAATACACTCACACACACTTTAAACACTGGAAATTGGCTGAAAGGTCAAAACTATTGTCATCCCCTTGTCTTTTTCTTAACACGTGTAATAGGTGAAAACTGCAAACAGAGGTAGAATAGTCTGACATAATGTAGGATTGAGGTGTTGGGATGATTTTGTCTGCACACAAACCCAGGGAGATAACACTTACTAAAGAGACTCTTTGCATACCCCAAACATGTGAACACTCAAAGAGGAGTGTGTGTGTGTATGTGTTAGAGGGTTCGTACCTGCCATCTCACCTGTCATGGCGGAGAGATCAGCGTCTTTAGTGAAGATATTCTTGATTCCCAGCTCCTGTAGGGTCTCCTTAAGGTCCACTTTCTGCTCTACCTTAAACCTGACAGGAAAACACCTCCTCTGCTTTGCATAACCCTCTACTCCACTGTGAGTGTGTGTGTGTGTGTGTGTGTGTGTGTGTGTGTGTGTGTGTGTGTGTGTGTGTGTGTGTGTGTGTGTGTGTGCAACCTACCTGGGCAGGTAGACCTCCACCTTTTGTCTCTTGACGTTGTTGGCCCAATCCTCCAGCAGAGGGGCTTTAATGATGGGCTCCAAGGCAGCAAGCGGAACCTCCTGTCTGGGTAGAACAATCAGCATGCTCATGTCCTCGCCTTCGTAAGGCATCTCCAGCACCTGGTATACACCGCCAGCTTCTGTGGAGCCGTCACTGAACTCACCTGACACACAAACACACAAACACAGGAGGGTCAATGGTGTGCATGTAAATCTAACATGTGCATGTCAGTGTGTGTGAGTGAGAGAGAGAGTATGCACTTGCTTGAGCATCAGAGTGTGCTATTTCAGCTCTTTAAGTACATCTCTGAATGTCGGTCGACTGTTAAAGGCAGCAGCTACCCAGCATAGGGTCTATCTTCAGACTTTAAAGTTCCAGAGTAAAAATTTTCTCAAACTTTCTACAGCATCTCATAGGGGACCTGTCCTTATTCTGCAGCATATGAGCACTAACACACAATATCTGACTGTTCCCTCACCTGTGTGTATTTGTGTGTGTGTGTGTGTGTGTGTGCGTGCGTGTGTGTGTGTGTGTGTGTGTGTGTGTGTGTGTGTGTGTATGTGTGTGTGATGCACACACATACTGATGACACACATACTGTAAACTCACACATGGAAGCAAGAGGCAAGATAAGAATCCACCAAAGTAGAGTCATATGCATGAGATATAAAACTGACACTACTGATATGGACACATGAATACTGTACATCAGAGAAGAAGAACTGGATTCTTATTAAAACCCATGATACAGACTGCAAGCACCAATACAGACCTCAATGATGTACCACACACACACATACACAAACACACATACACACACACAAACACACACACACACGCACACATCTTGACAGTCCCTCCTAAAGACCGCTTCACCCTCACTACCCCCCTATACTAACCCTAACCCCAACCCCGAGACCTCTTCTCCCCTGTGCAAGTTCTCTCCTGCTAATAAAATATATTTAAAAAAATTGAAAATAGCCTACTGGCATTACGACTGCCGATGGCCCCTGGTGTGAGCATTGATTACTTTGTCTTATGATGACTGTTGGATAGATGATTCACTGACTTAAACAAATGTATTGTTGTAAGTAGCTTTGGATAAAGGCATCTGCTAAATGCCATAAATACACACACACACACACACACACACACACACACACACACACACACACACACACACACACACACACACACACACACACACACACACACACACACACAAACACACAAAGGCCCTACCGTAATAGAAGTCTCCTTGCTGGTACATCATGAGAGTCTGGACCTCACTCCCATCATCTTTGCTGAAGGAGAAGGTTCTGGTATTTTCTGGTCGGAACTGGTTCTTCCAGCTTCCCCGGAAGTAGACAGCATTTACAAGGGTCAAACGGGTCACACTACTGAAGTCATCGGCTGACAGCAGGTCACGGATCTTACCTTGGGAAAACACAAAAGATATAAAGGGAGATTTAAGGGGTGCGTACTCCTCTCCACCACCACACATACTCCCCCCACTACATACACACATACATACTCACTCTCAGTGTGATTCTCCACCCAGGCATTAATTTGATCAGCGACAGCTGCTGATTCGCTGAAGTCTACAGTCTCCACTTCTGCCCTGAAATACTTTCTTATCAGCCGCAAAAAGTTAGGGTTAAAGGTCACGCCCGTCTGCAGAAAAAGGCTGTTGGCCAATCGGATCACGTAGTGGCTGTCGTCATCAGACAGAGCCCCTGTCAGGTTCTGGAGCAGGGAGAACTCCTCATCTGGAGGTACACACACACACACACACACACACACACACACACACACACACACACACACACACACACACACACACACACACACACACACACACACACACAATGAAGGTTAGATTGTCTTTTGTAAATACATTGTCAAAAAAGGTGTCATGTGTAGTTTCTTGCGAAAGCTGCTTTATGATGAGTAATCCTACTTGTGCAGTACAGTAGGTGACCTCTCTCAGAGAGTAGGTGTGTATGAGTTTGTTCCCCCAGGTTTGTGTATGTGTATGTGTACCTGTTTAGATGGTCTTACCTGCAGGTAGGTGACTGAAGCCCACTGCTTGGCGTATTTCCCTCTGTGATGCCCCCCTGGCTCCAAGCTCTACCATTCCCAGAGCCACAGCCACACTGAGGGGGGAGAAGATGATGTTGTCCTCCCCCACCACAGACTGCAGCTGGTGGTACAGTCTGACAGAAAACTCTGCAGTGGTGTCCTCCGGAATGTCCGCCGCCTGGCAACCAGAGCCCAGCAACAGGAAGAGGAGGGGCAGGAGAATCAACATCGCAGAGCACACAGAGCTAAGGGTGAGAGGGAGAGAGAGAGAGTGTGAGAGAGAGACAGAGAGAGAGAGAGAGAGAGAGAGAGAGAGAGAGAGAGAGAGAGACTGCCAGTCAGTCATGCCAATAAAGCATAATAGAGTAAATGAGAGAGGGACAGAAAAGGGGTAATTGAAAGTGAGAGAAGAGGGAGAACGAGATGCAAAAGAGGACTCAGATTTTCTGATATTATATGATAAGATCATGACAAGGAGAGACTGATATACGATTTATCCTATTACAGTATGCTCTAACAGCAGTTGTACTGTATGGAGAAAGAGACAGATTGCGAGGAAAAGAGAATAGAGAAAATGAGAAAGGCGAGGAGACTCATACAGTATGCTGTAACTACAGTAGTGCTGCAGAGAGAATCATTATTTTGTACAGATTCACCAAATGAGCTCATGCATATTTCATCCTCATTCTTATCAACTCCTGTGAAATCAGCCTTTTTCTTCTAAATCTGCTTGCCTCAGTGCTGAGAGTGTTTGTGTGTGTGTGTGTGTGTGTGTGTGTGTGTGTGAGAGAGAGAGAGAGAGTAAGCATACTGCTTAAGCTAACATAGAATGTGTGCCATGAATGACGAGTGGCAATCCTCCCCCTCCCTCTATCTCCCCATTTCTCAATCTCCATTCCTCTGTATGGCCCTGGCTCAGTCAGACTCCCATACTTTCCTCCTTACCTCTCTGTCCAGTCCTTATCTGTACATCAGATATGCACTCTCCCATTTCTGCTGATCTCTTCCCCTTGTCTGTCTTTTTCCCCACCCTGTCCCTACCTATTGACCTCCCCCAACCACATGGTATACATATACACACACACACACACACACACACACACACACACACACACACACACACACACACACACACACACACACATTCCATAGAGATGAATCTAATAGAAGGAATGAGAGAGACAGAGAGAGAGGGAGAGAGAGAGAGAGAAGACATTGGTTGGATAGCTGAAGTGCTGAATAAGTTTAGATGCATGTTGTTGTGTTTATGTCCCAGTCTCATGCACTCCCACCATGAGCTAGAAGCTCCTGTCAATACTGGTAACTGCAGTTACATTGTACCTGAGTCAACAATGACAGCTTTGGTTCAACACTGCAGGTCTGCCCTAAGTACTACAATATCTTCCTTTCTCACCTCTCTTCTCCTACCATCGTTTCTCCTCTCTTCTCCTCTCAGTGTCACCTCTTCTATCATCCCCTCTCCATCCCTCCCCACCCTACTCTCTCTGATCTCAAAAGGGGCAGACCTCCTAACAAAGACCTCAGACGCCCAGTAGTGAGCTAGACAAAGATTGGGCAGATGGAGAATGGGGGGGTAAGTGGCACAAGGTAATGGTGATCATGGTCATGACCTTCTAAGGGGTGGGATGCGTAGTCTTTAATCAATCTACCGTCTGTAAGGATACACCTGCCCAGGTAAGCCAGGTTGCAGAATAGAGAAGAGGGGGATTACTTGTAATGGTAACACCTGTGTGACCTTCTGAGTTGTGGCCTGCCAGTTGTAAGCGTACACCAGGCCAGGTCTGAGCAGCTAGGAGCACAGCTATGGCTCCATCCATACCACTTAGGGAATCCCCTGAGTCTCAGATGAAAACCAACACTCATCAAACCCCCATGCGTACTCTTGACGTGACGCCAGGCAGCATAACTCAATACTGTTGAAATCAGACAAACTTTAAACCCAATAGTTTTAAACCCTGCACAGTTTAAAGTCCTTGCCGTTTAAGCCTAATAACTTTCTTAAATAAACGCAATTAAACCCATTGCCCTTTAAAACCAACACTACTAAATCTCCACTCTAATCCTTACACACTGATTAAAATACAGTCTTTGACATTTATAACATGACGCCATTCAAAACCACACAGTTTAATCCTAAATGCAATTTAAACTCAACACCTTTAAGAATGCATGCTCAAAAAGCCAACAGAAATAAACTCAAGGACACACTGACCACTTTCAGACAGAGGGGCTTATAAACCCAAATTCACAGCCACCATATTTCCCCCTATCATGAAAAGTCACACACACACACACACACACACACACACACACACACACACACACACACACACACACACACACACACACACACACACACCATTTTTTTCTTGTACACCCTGATGCTACCCTTGACTCTCAGTGCTCGCTCCAGTTCTGTCATTCCGTCAGACATACACACAACACACAACACACACACACACACACACACACACACACACACACACACACACACACACACCACTTACCCAACGTCACACTTTGCAGACTCAGTTGCTCATTCCGTCTGCCCTAAGACTCGTACATTAGTGCTGCTGACTGATGCACTCTTCTTTTCCACACTACTTAATGCACATTTATGAACAACGCATCTTATGCACAATTCTACTCTTGACATGTTCACAGACTTCTAATTAAGCTATCCTTTTAAGTGACTCAGTGTCAGACACACTTGTTCACCTGCTAGGCAGGATGTTTGGGACAGGACCAGAAAGGGCCTAAAACAGCAGCAGGACTTGGGTAAACAAGGTAGCCCTGGTGGGGTCAGGTCAGGGTAGGAGAAGGTGGAGTTGGCCTGTTATGGACTGATCTGACTGCAGTACAGCGGTGAGGGACAGGGGCAGACAGATGGAGCTGTCAAGATCCCTCTCTCTGATAGTCCTTCAGTCAGATACACTCCATGGGAGACAGATGGTATCAGACTGAGTTGTGCTGAAGGTTAGAAAACACATTATGCAGCTGCATCCGTTAGGGTGTTTGGACCCTTCAGTATATACACTGTATCTCTGGAGGGCATAGCAGTGGGAATTACCATATCAATTTGCAGTCAAATGTTTTGGTTTACTGTAGTACTATAGTATATTAAAGAAATAATATAGAGAAAAGAGAGAGGTCGAGAGAGAGAGGTCGAGAGAGAGAGAGAATCAGTATCGCTTTGCTCCGATAACACACACACACACACACACACACACACACACACACACACACACACACACACACACACACACAAACAAACACACACACACAAACACACACAAACACAATAATCTCAGATTCAGAGACGTCCTTCAGAACTGTCTCCTGGGTCTGGGAACTGTTGAACAGATGTGTGTCTACTGTCCAATTATACAGTGTGGTATTACCATATTATGTCCACTAGATGGCGCTGTTTTAACATTTCTTTAGGATTTCTATTGGTGAATAAAGTATGAAATTGTTATATTGTTCTCAGTACCTGTTAAATCATTTCTGAATTTCTGCTTTGGAATACATACTTCAGAATATCATGGTAATAAAGCAACTTTTAATGAAAAATTTAGAAAGAAAAGAGAGAGAGAGAGAGAGAGAGAGAGAGAGAGAGAGAGAGAGAGAGATACAACATTTTAAAGAAAAGGGAGGATTAGAGGACCTTGGAGATTGCAGCATGAGAATTTAGCATTTCTGTCAGTAGGAATAGACCACACATAATCCTCTGTACTCATCTGTCACACAGCTGCAGTGCGCACACACACACACACACACACACACACACACACACACACACACACTCTCTCTCTCTCTCTCTCTCTCTCTCTCTCTCTCTCTCTCTCTCTCTCTCTCTCTCTTTCATGCTTCTACATTCTACATGTCACACCAATAGAAATCCTTCTTAAATATTATACACCAACCTGGATGTCAAGTCCATGATTATCAGTCCATTAGGATGTGTGATTATATAGTTGCATAACAGGTGAAGTAATGTGTATTCACACACTAGAACAATGTGCTCAACCTCAATGAACAACACATTAGATTAACAATTAGACAGCACCAGCTAGAGAATATCTACAACTCCCTCTCCCTCTCCCATCCCCTACAGTCTCTCCTTTCATCACACAGCCATGGTAATTGCATCAAATCTCTCCCCCTCTCTCTTTCTTTATTAGTGCACTTTTTCTTTTTCTTGATGACGAGGGGAAATCAGATTCTGGAAGGTTTCATAGTGACAGGTTATACATTCATTCATTGGTACCCATTAACCTACATTACCTTACTATCACTACTCTGAAACCAACCCAGGAATGTGCCATGGAACCTATGGGATGGTTCAGATAAACGCTACACAGAGAGTTCAACAAATAAATCAGTCAATTGCTTATCAATTGATTCTCCATCTTATTGGTAAATTAAATGAGGTGTCATGCGAGCTGCCTCAGGAATCCCATGATGCTCTTTGCCCACACCACAGGGGGCAAAAAAGGGCAAAGGCTTATTAATCCCTGTTAACAGACCGAAAGAGAGAGAAAGAGAAAGAGAGAGAGAGAGAGAGAGTCTGGGTGAGAGAGAACAGTGAATAAAAGACCTCCTTGCTAGGAAACAAGGCCTGACGTGGAGCCAAAGTTGAACCAAATGCTCCACTGTATGGCATGGCATAAAGGCATTTCAACTGCAAGCTTGCTTGACCCCCTCAAGTGCGTGCTCACACACACACACACACACACACACACACACACACACACACACACACACACACACACACACACACACACACACACACACACATACACACACATACACACACACACACACACCCATGCACAGAAAAACCCTAAAAAACCCTAAGACAGTCCTTTTAACACACACACTTCAGAGATTTGAGCTGTAATTGGATCGCTTTCTATTTGGGGTCACTGAAAGAAGTAAAAGACTGGAGGCCTTTTAAAATGTACTCAAGACTAGAGAGACTAAAGAGGAGAGGAAAGGTTACCCACAACTACTCTGTGTGAGTTGAGAAGGGGTAAAGGGAGGGAAAGGGGAGGATGAGTAAGAGAAAGAGAGGGAGGGTGAAAATGGTGGAGAAGGTGAGAGAAAGAAAGAGAGGGGAGGGTGATAATGGGAAAGGAGGGATATTGAGAAAAAGAGAGAGAGAAAGTGATAATGGGATAGAAGAGAAAGAGAGGGAGAAAGACAGAGAGACAAAATGTGATAATGAACAGAGAACATGAGCTGTCTCTATCACTCATCCCCTCTCATCAACAGCTCACCCACCCCAGAGAACCACTGATCAATCAGCAAATCAATTCCAGCCCTGAGGACAGTGTCAGTGAAGGAATTCATTGTAATGCATGGAATGTAATGAATGTAATGTAATGAGGAATGGTATCACATGTGTTTGATACCATTCTGCATTCCATTCCTTGCATTGCACTTCTTCTGATTTCTATCTCCACCAGCCTCCACTGGTGTGTGTGTGCATTTGTGTGTCTTCGGACCAGAGGGGAGAACATGGGTCAAAGCTATGATAAGCTATTAAAGCTATTAATTCAGTAGCCAAAGGTATGTAAGGACAGCACATCTATTGTATGATAGAATAGGGTGATACCAATGATAAATGTGTTTGGTGGTTTCTGTGTGATTACAACTATATAATGCAATTATATCTATGTTGTGGTGGGGAACAGTACAAACAATCTATCTGGATCTCCCTCTTCTTTCACTGTTGTTCTTCCCTCTCTTTTCCCCCCTTTCTCCCTCTGTCTATGACTCCCTAATCTGACTCTCCCTTGCTCTCTCTCAATCCCCCCCATCCTCTCATCCGCTTTTCTCTGAGAGGATATGATAATCCCCAGTGTATTTGGTACAGTGGCGTGTACAGATGAAAACCTGCTGTTTCACTCTGTGTGTGTTGCATGTGTGTTTTTGTGTGTGTCTGTGTATTCAACCGCACAATTCTACCAAACTGTCTCATGCCATTCACAGCACATAGCATGGGCATACAACTGCATAATAATAACAATAATAATTGTGTGTGTGTGTGTGTGTGTGTGTGTGTGTGTGTGTGTGTGTGTGTGTGTGTTTCAGACATGTCTTTTATCATCTCTACATGACCTTTTATCTTATTTACATTGAACTTTCAGTGATACAGGTTAGTCTTGTTCACTATGTTTTGTGACAGGTTTCGGCAGGTTGCCTAAAAGGATATTTTAATTTATATAAAATCTCTCATTTGACAGTGAACTGTTTCTACATACTGTTTCCAAAGGTTATCCCTAGATGTGCTACAGGTTTGCCTGGAACCTAAACTCTGTTGTCTGTCTTGAGCTGTTGTCCTATTCCTGATCACCATATTTCACCCCCACCCCCAAGGCTGTGCAAGGCTGATTTGAAAGGCTTTTAATTATTGAAATGCAATTAATGCAGCACTCACTAGCAAGTGGGAACCAGTCACACACACACACACACACACACACACACACACACACACACACACACACACACACACAACCATACACACACACTTGAGCAATCTCACAGCAGGCGCATCCACATAGATTAGCTAATTATACTGATTTAGATGAGATTTACATGTTTGGATGTAGATTAGATTAATTCTCTTAATAATAAGATAAAATATTGCATTACAACAGATCACACACTAACCACTAACCTCTCAGCATCAGCATGCATAAATAAATGGATTATGTGAGGAAATAAGGAGCCTGAAGGTTGTACTTGGCGAGGCATTTTTCAGTCATTATAACGACTGAAATTTAGAATATAGAATGATGGAATCTTCTGCACGCTCACCTAGGCTACGCAATTCCCAGTTCATTTCAAGGCAACATAGCTTGTTTGGATAACGGTACCATAGTGCAGTGCACGCCCATACGCCTGTGTTAGATGCAATAACAAGTGGCACCCTTAATTATCATAGGGTACAAAGGGGAGAATATGTTTACAGTAAAGCGCGAGTAATTTTATTTCAAGGACACCCGCAATGTTGTCCCATTGGGCCTGTCTCATTTGGAAAACAAAACAAAAATAACATCGATGAAATCAGTGAGATATTTTCGAAAAATTGAGAAAACAACGTAAAAAATGTAAATCGTTCTTGTCATTAGGCTATTTCTCGTGGTTGCCTAGTAACTTCACAAGCCAATTGCCTCACCTATCGCTAAAAAATTAATGATCATGTGATAAAATCAAGAATTAAAATCACAAATCTAAACATGAAAGTGAGCATTGCCAACCTGATGTGTTTGCAGTATAGTGGGACTATTTCGTATTTTAGAATATTGTAAAATGCCTTACCGAACGACCAATATCGGGTGTGGAGGGGGTATTTGGAGGGGATGCTGTGCGGTCTCGTGTGTCGCCTCGCTCGTTCTCTTCACCACCGCAGCAGGTCGCTCACGGAGCTAAATATTTTCGCTGATGGTCCCGCCCTCTCTATACACTGATTGGTGTGTCAATGGAAATATGTATTTCGTGTTTAATAAAATAACCATAATAATCTACCATTTACTGTTGTTTCAGTCAATATTCACGTTATTGGGATTTGCAAGAGATTGTGTTTTTGGATAGTTAGACATATTTTGATACAAGAATGGATGTATTGGAATCCGAAATGACAGCTAGCTACCTAAGTTGTTTGGGACTTGAAGTTTCTACAGCTTCAGCGCATATGCATTTGCAACGTGGAGTGTGATCAGAAAAAAACTACAATCTTCCTCCCTTTTAGTACCAGCTGATAGGTGTTTACCCAGGAAACCTCGCTCCTCTTTGGCTAGCCAGACCCTCACGGAGTGACGTCTCACAGTGACCACACCTCTTTACTGGAGTACGGAAGTGCGGTTTCCAGTGGGTCCAGTGAGTTTTCAATGCGTTTACAAGTAGGGTACAATTGTCTTTTAACAACAATGCAGATGATTGACGGTGATGACTGCTAAATTCTTTGATGAACCTTAAACCTATGAAAAAGTTCATTGAAAGATAAAAATAACAAAATAGTGAATGTTAAAAGTGGCAGTGAGCTATTTGTAGTGAGGGTCAATGGGGAAACGACTTTGTACAGCATTAGAGGGGCGGGTTTAACATTTCTGGGATTTCAAAGCTTCCAGCATGAGTCCCTATGCAGAAATGAGAAAAGAAAACATACCACTGCCTAGCTACCTAATGGTAGCTACAAACCGGCCACCAGTGTCCCCTGCTCTGGACTGATATAATCAGTGTAGCACCTCCTATCCACTGTGAAGCAGGTAGCCAGCATCTTTAGCCTATTGCACGTTTGTAGTATAATATCATTACTATCATTATGATCATTACTAACTGAGAGCTTGTCAATTTGTTGTACCTGTCCTTTAGTTAGTTAGCTAGCTGGCATAAGGGAGATAGATGCTGGTATGCACATAGTCCGAGCGGACCTCACAACTGTACGTATGTGGGGTCCTATTCTCCCCTATGTTGGCTGCCGAGGGGATTCACTCCTACGTGATAAAGTCTTCCAATGGGCGGTCTTATCGTATCTGATTCCTGATTGTGATACCTCATTGTGAAACTAAAGTTCTCTACTTCCATACTACCCAGAAATACTTTCCAAATACAACTTTAATCTACCATTTAAGACGTATACTATGAGATAGATTAATGGCAATATTATTGTAAATAAATAGAGTACAACTCACAAATGTGTACCATGATCCGTAAACAAAAAACACTAAGCACAAATGTAATTTACTATCCACACACAAACACCTCTTGATTTGTATTTGTAAACCATTATTTTAGAGTTTCTGAATAAATGTTCAAACAAATGTCACGAAAAACAAAAGCAGTGCCTAACATATTTCCATAGTTATGAATAAAAGCATTGCGTTGTGTAGGTATCCAATTATTTAAATAAAACACTTTAGAATTATTAGAACTAGAACTGTCAAATCTGCATTTGCGGATCAAATAATGTCCGTGGATTTGTTTTCATTTGGTTATAGAATTTTGGCACTAACATTCTGCATGTTTATAGAGAAATGATCCACAAATGAATCTCAGTTGGCTATCTCTATTCAACTATAACATCTATGATCAACCCTATCATTGTGTCTGTTGTCATGGTCAAATGACAGCCATATTTACAAATAATTTTGCATTTATGAAAATAATGGTTTACATCTTTGTGTTTTTTATACCTATTGATGAATGTCCCTGCACTCCTTGTATATCTATCTATCTATCTATCTATCTATCTATCTATCTATCTATCTATCTATCTATCTATCTATCTATCTATCTATCTATATATACAGTTAGGTCCGGAAATATTTGGACAGTGACACAATTTTCATCATTTTGGCTCTGTAAACCACCACTATGGATTTGAAATGAAACAATCAAGATGCAATTGAAGTGCAGACTTTCAGCTTTAATTCAAGGGGTTGAACAAAAATATCGTATGAAACGTTTAGGAATTGCAACCATTTTTATACACAGTCCCCCATTTCAGGGGCTAAAATGTAATTGGACAAATTAACATAAACATAAATAAAATGTTCATTTTTAATACTTTGTCGAGAATCCTTTGCAGGCAATGACTGCCTGAAGTCTGGAACCCATGGACATCACCAAATGCTCGGTTTCCTCCTTTGTGATGCTTTGTCAGGCCTTTACAGCAGCTGTCTTCAGTTGTTATTTGTTCGTGGGTCTTTCTGCCTTTAGTTTTGTCTTCAGCAAGTGAAATGCATGCTCGATCGGGTTGAGATCAGGTGATTGACTCGGCCATTGCAGAATATTCCACTTATTTGAAAAACTCCTGGGTTGCTTTCGCAGTATGTTTTGGGTCATTGTCGAACTGTACTGTGAAGCGCCGTCCAATCAACTTTGCTGAATTTGGCTGAATCTGAGCAGACAGTATATCCCTAAACACTTCAGAATTCATCCGGCTGCTTCTGTCTTTTGTCACATCATCAATAAACACTAGACCCAGTGCCATTGGAAGCCATGCATGCCCATGCCATCACACTGCCTCCACTGTGTTTTACAGGTGATGTGGTATGCTTCGAATCATGAGCAGTTCCAAGCCTTCTCCATAATTTTTTCTTCCCTTCATTCTGGTACAGGTTGATCGTAGTTTCATCTGTCCAAACAATGCTGTTCCAGAACTGGGCTGGCTTTTTTAGATTTTTAGTGTTTTTTTTAATCTGGCCTTTCTATTCTTGAGGCTTATGAATGGTTTTCACCTTGTTGTGAACTCTCTGTATTTGCTCTTGTGAAGTCTTCTCTTTATGGTAGACTTGGATAATGATATGCCTACCTCCTGGAGAGTGTTCTTCACTTCACTGGATGTTGTGAAGGGTTTTTTCTTTACCATGTGAAGGATCCTGCGATCATCCACCACTGTTGTCTTCTGTGGATGGCCAGGCCTTTTTGTGTTGCCGAGCTCACCAGTGCGTTATTTTTTCCTCAGAATGTCCCAAACTGTTGATTTGGCCACTCCTAATATTGCCGCTATGTCCCTGATGGATTTCTTTAGTTTTTGCAGCCTATTGCAGCCAGGATGGCATGTTTCATTTGCATTGAGAGCTCCTTTGACCGCATGTTGTGCATCCACAGCAACAGCTTCCAAATGCAAATGCCACACTTGGAATTAACTCAGACCTTTTACCTGCTTAATTGATAAAGAAATAACAAAGGAATAGCCCACAGCTGTCCATGAAACTGCTTTTGAGTCAATTGTCCAATTACTTTTGGTCCCTTGAAAAAGAGGGGGCTACATATAAAAGAGCTGTAATTCCTAAACCCTTCCTCCAATTTGGATGTGATACCCTCAAATTAAAGCTGAGAGTCTGCACTTTAAGCCAATATTCATTATATAACTGTAACTTGAATATGTTTTGGTAAACAGCTAAAATAACAACTGGACTCTGTGTCAGAGTCCAAATATATATGGACCTAACTGTACCTATATATAGGTATTCATCTTGTAATTGGAAAATTCTTTCTGGGTAGTGTCGACATACAACACACACACACACACACACACACACACACACACACACACACACACACACACACACACACACACACACACACACACACACACACACACACACACACACACACACACACACACACACACACACACACACACACACACTCTTCTTCGGTCTAGCAGTCTGAAGAGAATTCATTAAGAGCCTAGCTAAATATGGATGTGCAGTCTCTAGGGAGTTGGCATTCCTTGTTATGATTCTCTAATTATGTGGTTACTGTGTTCACATGTCTAAATGTTAACCTTCTTAAGTCTTTGCCCCATTTTTTGTTTTTCAGAATCCCCATTGCATCAGATAATGGTTGTTTTTATTTTATATAAACCCTCCAGCTGATCAAACATTCACATAGCCTATTGTGACGCTTAATGATAACAACTTACACCAACACCCAAAAACAGCAAGGTTCCAATCCCGAAAAACAAAAATGGTCACTCCCCTCTGCAATACATGCAACATCTTAATTTAGAAATGAGCCTACCATCAGTTCTGTAGTAGTAGCCTGGTAGCAAACTGTGCTGGTAAAGGGACAAATGCAAGATTGCTGCGAGACTAAACTAAATAACTTACTCACTTTGATTATAATAACTGGGATTCTCAATAAAAAACACAAAGTGACATGTAAACCCTTCTTCCCCAAAGCACACAATATGATGGACATTTCAGTGTGCTGACATCAATTTAAGAATGATGTGTGATGACTCATGCTTACTTCTATGTTATCAGGTTGTGTTGAATAATGTTTGCAGGTAAATCATGTGTGGAAATTGTGGAACCAAGACCTATTTGATGTGATTCTGTTCATGTACAATGTATGTTGCACAAGAGAATGTACACTTTTGAAAATTCCCAAATGCTGCCTAGATCGGCACTAAGGGGTGAAACAGAAATGACACCCTCTTCTTCTTTGCCTACAACCAATAAGCTCAGCCTTGCTGGTGGCAGGAGGCTTTGAACACTCCCCAATCTCCCCAATTAAAAAAAGAAATGTATTTAACCTTTATTTTAGCAGCCTCTTTTGAAAGGGAGCCCTGCATACACACTGTTTACATCCATGCATCATATAAAATTACAACATTATAAAACACAATGAAGAAAAACAAACACATTTTTCAACAAAGAGGTAGTTGGAACATTTTACATTTCTCAAACACCTGAAACAGCTGTTTCCTCCAATTTATAACCATGATCCTAATGCCTAGTTTTATATCTAAAACATGTATTTTACAGAATGCAATGCTGGTTTAAGCTATACTGCATTTCCCCTTTAAAGGAGCAGGACGGGCAAGTTTGTCAGAAATCTGCCACTTCTGGCCATTGCTGTGAAATTCAGTTCCAAACAACATCCTCTCTAATAATAATAATAATAATAATGATAATGATAATGATGATAATAATAGGCTTTACAAATGTGCAGATAAAACAAGGTCTGGAGCTAGGAGGGCCAAATATGACTACCCCATATTTACTGTCATTAAATTGTAAAAAATTAAGAGGAGCTAAACTGGATGAATCATAGGGTTTAATGGGAAGCTATAACTGGGTGTCATCCGCATAACAGTGAAAGGATAATATTGTGTTTACGATAATCTGGCCGTGGAAGCATGTATAAAGAGAATAAAATTGGGCCTAAAATGGAGCCTTGTGGCACACCAAAGTTCACTTGGGTTTAGGAAGAGACACACTTTCCTAGACCAACAGAGAACTGTCTGCCTGAGAGGTAGGAGGAGAACCATTTTAAGGCAGTGTCTGTAATCCCTACACAATATCTAATGTGGTTTATTAAAATGGTATGATCGATTGTATCAAAGGCTGCACTAAGATCAAGGAGAATTAAAATGGAACACTGACCTGAATCAGCTGCTAAAAGTAGGTCATTTGTGACCATAAGTAGAGCAGTTTCAGTGCTATTAAGACAGCTAGTCAGTTAATTATAGACAACCTTCTCTAAAATGTTGGATAAAAAGAGGAGTTTAGAAATGGGTTTATAATTGTTTAAAACTGATAGATCCAGATTTGGCAAGTGGTTGGACAAGAGCATGCTTAAAGTAAGGAGGTAAAAGTAAAGTAAGGTACTGAGCCAGTGACAATATAGTCTAGTAGCGACAATATCTAGGGCACAATAGGAGGATTTCATCTGTGACACAATCTTGATAAGGGTTTCATCTAAAACAGGAACAAATTAATCCAGGTTTGCCTCCAATTGGTAAGTAACAGTCAGGTCATGTATGGGAGGGATGATCTAGTCTCTGATATTTAAAATGTTCTTAATAAAGAATTGCAAGACGTTTTCACATTCTTCAGGAGAATGGCTGGTAACCTTGTTTGATGGGGCATTTACAATTTTGTCGATAGTACTAAACAGTAATCTTGGATTATGAGAGATCTTGGCGATCAGATTACAGAAATACTTTTCTCTCGCTTAATAATAATAATAATAGTAATAATAATAATAATAATAATAATAATAATAATAATAATAATAATAATATAACTCCCTGAAATGGACTTGCAGTGTTTGACATTAGCTGCTGTGTTTCTGGCAGCCACCAGAAACAGAATGTCAGAATTGGTAAATCCACTCCCCTAGTACACCAATGGAACTCCCCTGGCAGTAACAACATGTTTGTATGCAAAGGTTTGACACTTCATTTTAGAAACACTTCAAATTGGCGACACATAAATTGCTTGAGAACTGGTTGACTTGAGAGGAGACTGCATACAGCACAATGTTCTAAATGTTTCATGTCGTCTCTTTTTTCAAAGGCTGTGTGTCTGTCTGTGCATTGAATTAGATAGTAACCATGTTCTGCTTATGTACTCTGTATATGTAGGCAGTTTAAAGTGTGTTGTGTCGTGGTAATTAGTGTGTGCGTGTGTGTGTGTGCATGTATTTGCGGTTGGAGAGTGAACCTGTCGGCAGGGCAGCCTCCTTTAACTTAGTACTGAATTGATTGCTGGCAGGAGAAAGGCATAAAGAGCTTTGGCTCAACTTGAACAACTGCTTTTGGTCTTTAGATACTTGACATTTTAACAATGACTTGAACTAAAGGTGGGAGAACATCTGGAAGGTTGGAAAATGGTGGAAGAAGTTTGAAGAAGCCATTGATGAAAAGGTTATGCCTATACTCTGTTTGAATGTTCCCCTCAAAAGGGGTTCTGAGATTATCCCTTCTGGGATGAGTGACTAGCTCTGCACAACTGAAGACAAACGCAACTTGCTCTCTACCAAGGAGAGACTGTCACCTCTACGACTGAAAACATCCAGGAGGGTGTGTTGGAGTCAAGCCTCGGAATCTGATCAATTCTGTAAATATTGATCGCTTTCTTCCTCCTTGAAGTATTATGGCATTGCAATGTTTCTCTAAACCATAACAATTATGATTGAAGTCATGTTTAATAATCTTTGCAAACTCATTATGTGTTTCTTAGCATAGTGTTTCTTAAGATAGCAAGTCCATCTTCGTAAAGAATTGTTCTTTCTCTTGCTTTGACAAATGAAATGAACAATTAAATAATTTATTAAGATATTTGAGAGACATCAAATACCCTTCAGATTATTGATATGAGACTGACAGTTTAAGTAATTATTCTGTAAAAGAACAAACCCAGAAGAGAAGAAAAATGTGGAGGTCAATAAATTAAGAGGTGCCATATCTTTTGCTGACACCATCTGTTTCTGAAACAGTGTATAAGTACTTGGTAATTTTTATATAAGTTGTGTCTAAAAGGTTTGTGATTATTAGCTAGCATGGTCAGATTGACATAGCTTTCATCGGGTGAGACTACCAAGGTGGAGGGGGTGAACCTAGCCACGCTCATACCTGTAGCTTTTTCTGCAAGATGTGCACAGTGCCTTATTACTGTTTAGTATCTAGGTCTCTCTAGGTCTCTCTAGGTTAGTGCTATTTAAATCAATTTTTGGGGCTAGATGTTTTATAATGGCCACAGAAGTAACTAGACTAATGAAGGATAATGCATGATGCAGGTGCTGGCATGTGGTGTTAACTAGGTTTCCAGTAGCATATTGTACCAAAAGTGGAATAGTGGAATTTATTTTACGTCCTTACCTCATATACCAATATCACTACATTCAAAGTCAACACACTTATAGCGGGAATGTTTCCCGAGAAAACGTTGCATATAATTTCCTAAAACTGGTGAAGAACTTGGATGACGCTTTAGACATGTTTATGACACTTTTATTTACACAAGGAGCGGAGCAATACAAATTACCCACCAATCTGGTCTCCGATACAGCAAAAAGGGAGCCAGACTGGGGTGAACAGTGCGCATGTGTACAACACAACGTATAACCACAACAGGTAAGGATGTCAAGGAGAACAAATACTTTTAGAGTGTTTTTGAATAATTTAAAGAGTGTCAGTGAGAAAAATAATTACTTGAAAATGACAGTTCATTGATCTTATGCAATTGCTTTGAAATTAACATGTACTCTAATAGTAGTATTTAAACTGTTCTGATCCAATGCAGTATGTGGAGCGATCTTAAACTCACTGAAAATAATGTCAAATAAGAGGTCAACAAGGCAACGTACCTGAGGAGGTCAAAGACAAACTGTACAGCAAAGTAAAATATTGCACTTCTATACTTTGACAGATTTATGGTAAATGATGATACAACCAACATCTGTGTGACGTCAACATCTGTGATTTGTCTGTTTTAAGCCATAGAAGCTGTGTACAGATGTCAATGTTTTACATTAGTATGGTTAGGGTTAGGGTTAGGGTGAGACAATAGCTTGAGCATTTTTGCACTTGAATGCTTCTGTGGCAGCTACGTTGACAAGTTTGACAATCAAATTAAATAACCTCGTTTCTACCTTGGATATATCCAAATAATGTTCCTCCTCACAGAAAAAGTGTATGTCTGAACAAAAACAAGACATTCAGCAGAGAAAAATGTAAGAGATGGTGAACAACATGCATGAGTATAAGAAAATGACCGTGGCCAGTAGCAATGGAAAAAGGCTCCTGGAACAAATATATGAAACACCACAACTTGGTAAGGTTTCACATTAAGTCATAGGATTTGGGGTTGAAAGTTTAAAAGACCATGTAAAATCAACATGTTGAACAAAATCCCATAAATTATCTATAATCTTTGATTTCTGAATTAAAGCCACTGTCTATCAGCCCACTCCTCGACCTCCTTATTCTAAAACTGTGGAAAAGATGTTTCACTGGCAGGTAAG
This sequence comes from Argentina silus, assembly GCF_951799395.1. Taxonomy (NCBI): domain Eukaryota; kingdom Metazoa; phylum Chordata; class Actinopteri; order Argentiniformes; family Argentinidae; genus Argentina; species Argentina silus. The sequence continues at coordinate 23,396,517 of NC_139653.1, forward strand.
TCAATTTCACTGACATAGTATCATAAGTAACAAAAGTATTCACTGCCTATTGTTGATTTTCCCTACTTTTAGAGGCATTTCTGAGTAATGTATGGTGGCCACAGCATTGACATGTTCATTGCCAATGAATAATAGAATAGAGTCATTTGAATAGATGGCATTTGATATTTTCTGTATTTGTAGGGATGACACCTATGGACGAGCATTGCCTGCACCAAAGGAGACAAACCCTGCAATGCCTTGCACCTCTGCTCAGCAAAGATAGACTGAAGGTGGAGAAAGCAAACAAGACAGAGCAGGTAAAGATGAAATAAGATTTACCTGTGTAATACCTAACAACTGTTGTTCCTTATTCTAATTGTGTAATAACACAAACAGTTTCACTCCATAAATTACTATTTCACAATATGTTAATATAGTAATTGCTAGAGTAATTACGGTGTAACTACCGTACAGTACATAGGTGCTTATGTTGTTTTACAATAGAGCTCCTTGTCAAGAAGAAGTGAGGTACCTAGTATGGAGCTATGGTTCTTACAGCTGATTCTCACACAGAAACAAAAGGATCTGTAGTATCTACTGATATCACTGCATCTAATGGTTCTCTGAAACCTAAAATCAAGGCCCCTGTTGGCTCCCAAGGCCTCTAGAAGTGGTCACGTTGTTCTAATGTGACTCAAGGCAAGAAAATGACAAAGACAGAGAGTAAGAGTTCCCCAATACACTGTGATGAAATATTGTGAAATTATGAAATGTATATAATACTTGTTGCAAGAAATTATTTTCAAGAGAACATTATGTACTTAAAACAAAATGTGCTTTATGCTTGTGTGACAAGTAAAAAGGGAACTTGACCTAACCTTTAGTCGATATTGTGGTTCAGTACTGGTTTCAGTTACATGGCATACATAGAAAGTTGGGCCCAGATGCTGAGCCCTGATAAGAAGGTGAGAGGCAAACTTTGCAGACTGTTCAGATGCAAAGGGTAACAATGTCTCAGAAAGACGGAAAGACTTATGACCCATGTCTGAACCATGAGCTGATCACGCACTCCCCAATTGGTTGATCTTAAATATGATACGTCTGATTGGTTCATACACATTGTATCATTCACCAAGGAAAGGTATATAGCTTAGGGTATTGTCCCTTTGAAGGGCTCTTGCTGTCTTGCATATTCTTGTATGGCGCCATTTCTCTGTGTTTCTTTTTATGATGAAAGAATATAAACAATAAAGACCAACTTTTACTTTGGAATTATTTCTCTTGGCTGTTTCCATTGCATCAACTGTATACACTGGGGGGCACTTAGTGGCGTAGCACACTAATGCACTTACCACGTAATCGCAAGGTTCCTGGTTCGATTCCGTCCCTCGACCTATCTTGCATGTCATCCTCTCTCTCCCATCCTTTCTGTCAATCTCTACTGTCTCTATCCCAATAAAGCAGAAATGCCCTAAAAACATATTTAAAAAAAAAAAACGGTATACACAGTACACCTGTGGGTACACACTGTTCCACTGTACCCAATACCAACACACTGGAGGACATGAAGGACCATTTAATGCAGGGCAACATTGGACTTATCACACATACCAGTGATTTTGAAGAGGGGATTCCAGAACCATTTGGCAGCCAATCACCTACAATGTCGGCATTAGAGGTGGCACATGCTGAGATAGAGGAGGTTTCTTCAAAAGTAGAAGTGATCGCTGGTGAACTCAACAGCATTTATGACCAGATCCTATGCAAGCCATACACTCACGGAACACTTTATTAGGAACACTATACTAATACTGGGTAGGGCCTCCCTTTGCTGTCAAAACAGCCTAAATTCATTGCCATTGATTCCACAACATGTTGGAAAGATTCCTTTGAGATTCTTTGAGATTGGTCCATGATGACATGATTGCATCACGCAATTCCTGCAGATTTTTCAGGTGCGCTTTCAAGCTGTGAATCTCCTGTTCTACCACATCCCAAAGGTGTTCTATTGGATTCAGATCCGGTGACTGGGAAGGCCACTGAAGAACACTGAACTCATTGTCATGTTCATGAAACCAGTTTGAGGCGACTTTTGCTTTGTGACATGGTACATTATCATGCTGGAAGTAGCCATTAGAAGATGGGTAAATCGTGGCCATGAAAGGATGCACATGGTCAGCGACAATACTCAAATGGGCTGTGGCATTCAAGCAATGATTGATTGGTATTAATGGGCCCAAAGTGTGCCAAGAAAATATTCCCAACACCATTACACCACATCCACCATGAGAAGGTGTACAGGTGTTCCTAATAAAGTGTTCGGTGAGTGTATATGTCTGAGCCAAGAACCTCAAAGATCATTTTGGGCCCAATCAAAAGTGACATCAAAGACTCTGGACTCAGATCAGCAAAGGTATCTTCCTTGAATGAGCACGCACTTCTATCAGAATCCTTTAATAAAATAGTTCAAATAAACCCTGGCACATGTGACTTTCAGAAAGGAGACATAGGAAAGAGAGCTCACACAGCCACTAAAAACACTTTGTTGATAAAAATCAAACTGGGCTCCTCCAAGAGAGGCCTATCTCCCAAGGTCATCAAAACTATCAAAGGTGTGTGCAATATTTTTGGTGACATAGAAACTGATGTGATTGCCAGGGCTTTCCAGTCTCCATCTTCCTCACCCACAGAAATGTATGAGATGCTAGTTGAGGTTACCAAAGGGCATCCATGAAAATGAATGGAGTCCTCAAAAATTGTGATAATTTCTGATGATTTAGCAGAAAATGTCCTTGATATGTGTTGTGAGATGGCACTGACTGGACAATTGCCACTACTGAATACTGAGGGCACCACTGACGCAAGTGTTGGACCAATTCAGAGTGACCTCTCTGAAACTACTGTAAGCCCCACACCGCCCCAAACGTCCCTATTACAGAGTGAAAGCAACAGCAACATTATTGAGGTATGTCAGGTCCCTGCAGTAAATACCAAAGAGCCAAAAGTGATCCAAAGGGCACCACCTGTAACACCTAGGAAGGCTAATTGAAGAAGTGGTCAAAACACTGAAGGATAGAGAGGAGGAAGAAAGGACTGGATTAGAATAAATAATAGATTTATTCCCCAGTAAACTTCACATGGTTATGGACATGATAAAGTGGACTCTACACACACAAGTTAACATTACGTTATATCTGACTCCAAAATATATTTTATGATTAATAATGATTGATAATGATTTCCTCACCCCTGTGTGACAGACACTCCTAGATCCTAGATTACATTAAGAATATCCAATATGCTATTATGCTTTTAGTTACAAGGAATAGTGAGGAGTTTATGCCTGGTCCAATACCTGAAGTCTACGTGTTGTTAACTATGCATGTGAGCATTAGACCTTAATGGTGAAATCTACATCACATTAATGCACTTAGGAAGAATGAGGATAACATCAACAAATTAACTAATTTAATAGTTTCAAAGAAACATACAAACTTCTTTCACCATTGCAGACTGAGTCTTGCACCACTTCAGCACACAACCCTTCCATGACAGGATGGGCCAATCAGTGAGTAATGAGGTCAAACGCACCCTCTCAGTCGCTGAATTTGGATTGGTGAACCTCTATTGTGATGAGAGCGCAGCTAAATAATTGATTGAGGATATGTTGAAGAGTATATCCAAAGAACTCAAACATATTACCCCCAGGGTACACCAGGGCGGTCAGCTGGGCAGAGAGAAGTGACTCCAGGCCTGGCTCCGATGCTGAGGACCCCTCTTCAGAGAATGCAGATGAGGTTATAAAGATCAAACTGGAAGCTGCTGCCAAACAATCCATCATCAATGTTCTAAAGCAGGTAAAGGCTAAGCTCATCAATAAGATCAAATGGGTCTCCAAAGAGGGTGCTTTCAACCAAGGCAAGTCAGACAACTATACATGCTGTGAGCAACATTTTGGGAGATATGGGAACCTCACTAATGTAAAGTAGCATTCAGTTGATTTCTGCCATCACCGGGCCCCAGTCGGAGCTAGATGATGGACATACAGAGACATGGATATCATCAAAAAAGATGGACTACACTGTGACAGGACTCATGGAACATACTGCAACATAACATACTGGATCAGGATCTCGTACTCCTGCAGAAGCCCGGCACTTTAGCCTCACATGAGGTCTCTGTGCCTCCAACAGATGATGGAGAGACGTCTGACTCTGGTTATTAAAAGTTCTTCAAAACCACCCTCCCCAGTCAGTTGTGTGATTTCTGTTAAAGGCAAATATGATTCAAGTCATCTCTGGATGATTTGAAGACACCCGCATGATCATGGTTCTCTACACTCCACTATTGCACACTATTATTGAAGTTATTGTCAATATTTCACTTTCTAAGGAGAGGTCTGTGTCCATGGAAGAGCAGCTACGGGGCATCTCCTGATCATCCTCACATATTACTATGAGTGACTGGGATAGGCAGCTGGAGTTCATCAAGTAAGTCTGGTAATGTGATCGATGCAGAGAATCAAAGGATATCTGACACAGATGAAGAGGTGGGGAAAACCACATCCCCACTGCCACTCATCCTATCGTCCGCCATCGGTTCTGTCAACACGCTCCACACCCCAGACGGACAAGAATCTGAGGTTGCCATGGTGACCGGTGCATTGCCTGAAAAATTACCCAGAGTTCCCCCTGAAGAAGGTGAAAAAGTACACAGCCTATTGAAACCCTCTTTTCTTCCCCACTAAGACCATGCAATCAACCAGTCTGTCCTCATCTGATGGAGACTCCTCCACTCCAGAGAAGGTCCTGAGTCAGGCTGGCTCAGATGAAGAAGGATTGGATGAGAACTTGCTGCGCCTGCCAGGCGATGATCTCTGTTCGGGACACCATCAGTGCATTTCGGCCCATTGCACCCACCCCACCTACCTCAGGCTCTCCTTCACGCAGTGATTCATCTACTAGGAGAAGAACTGTCTCCAGAACCTCACCTCAGAGAGAGAGTGAGAACTAAAAGAGATTCAGTTGCCTATATTATTTTGAATTGCATTTAAATAGTATATATAGAAAACAAAATCATTATATTCTTAGAAATACAATAAAATGAATGAAAGAGAACAGCCTGTCTAGTTTTTTTTCCAGTATTGCTGATATTTGGTGATATTATATAGTTCTTACAATGCCCATCTTGGTCTTTCTCTCAGTTGCCTTAATTGAATGTAACATGTACTTTTCATACACAGTCCCTATACATTGAAGACAGATTATATATTGGAGACTGCACTGGATCCATCAGCAAAGCAGTAAGAATATCTGTTTGTGGAAAGGGAAAACTTGACCAGTATAGCAAATATATAGATTTAGTATGATCACAAGCTAACTAATGGGACGAAGAGAATCTCTGCCGTTCATAGAATAAATATTTTTTCACATATGAACGATTTTCACATCAGTTTTGAAGGGCTCTTTCATATTTCATTAAATTATATATAACATTAAAAAAGGAAAAGACATGATTTGCACATTATGCATCATGTTTATTGATGAGCATGGGAAACAACACATATTATTATAACATGAGTATAACATGAGTATAACATCACTGTGACCTCCTCTTAAAATAAAAAATACTCAAAGGTTTAAAGATGTGTCGATAGATAGATTTCTGGGTAGTTTAAAGAAATGGAGATAGTCTTATTATGGTAGCGGATAAAGTTAGAGATGATTTTGTTAGTTGGTTGGATGGATAGAATGTTAGATAGATAGATAGATAGATAGATAGATAGATAGATAGATAGATAGATAGATAGATAGATAGATAGATAGATAGATAGATAGATAGATAGATAGATAAGATGAGCCTGGGGTACTTCAGTGGAGTTGGTAGATAGTTGGTTGATTGAGTGGTAGAGTGGTAGTTGATTGGTTAACCGGATGAATTTTTGAAGTTACAAAAAGCTTAATAGTTGAAAAGGTTTAATAGGTATCAGAAAGCTTTCATCAGGGTTGATGAAGGTAGTTGAAAGAAAGTGAGATAGGTTGGTTAGGTTGGTTGACTTGATGGATGAATGAATAGATGAAATAGAGGATGGATGGGGCTCTCAAAACGTGTCAAAAAATAATTAATGTAAATCAACATTCCACCAAGTTAACCAGATAAGAGGTTTTGGAGTTACAAAAAGCTTAAAAGTTTAAAAAGTTAATCAGGAATGACAATTAGATTTTTACAGTTGAAATGGTGTTAATAGCTTAAAAGGTGTAAGATCGACAGTGGTTCAAAAATGGCATCTTTTGGTTTCCATAGACCTCCATGTTAAAAAGTGCACTTTCATGTTTGTAAAGTTTAAAAAGTTGAATAGGTATCAAATCCAAAAGTCATAGCAACAAGAGTAAGACCTCTCTGCACGTTTTAATGTTGGATTGTGAATAGCTTAAAAGTTGTAGGAGTAGCAGGTGGAAGAATTGGAATAATAATAATAACTAGAAAAATAAGTTCCAGAATCAACTTTGTGGGCTTGCAAAGTCTTATTTTGGTAGTGGAAAAAGTTTAAACATGTGTCGATAGATAGATAGATAGATAGATAGATAGATAGATAGATAGATAGATAGATTTGCTGGGTAGTAAGAAAGTGAGATGGTGTTATTATGGTAGTGGATAAAGTTTGAGTTGGTTTGGTTGGTTGGTTGGATGGATGGATGGAATGTTAGATGGATAGATAGATAGGATGGGGGTACTTCAGTGGAGTGGGTAGGGAGTAGGTTGATTGAGTGGTAGAGTTGATTGGTTAACCGGATGAGAGTTTTTGGAGTTTTGGAGTTAGATATGTTAGAATGCATGTCAGAAGGTCATAGATAGGGGTCACGTGATGCAGTGAATGTAGACAGACGAGTTTACTGGAGCTCCCCACTACATTCAGATAAATGTATTCTTTAAATAGTTAATTTACCCAAACTAATTACCAAACTGATTTAGAAGTGACTATATGGATACCATGTCCAAAATGAAGCAAAGCAAATTAAAAAATAGGCCATTATTGTCGATGGAAGAGGACAACTCGGATGCTAACTCCAACGGTCAAGGAGGGAGATGGAGATGGAGCTGGTCAAAAGAGTCAGCCAGGCGGAGAAACATGTCAGCACTGCTGAGGATACGCTGACAGTGCTGGAGAAAACAGTTACCAAACTGCGCAAAGTGTTAGAAATTATTTTTTATAAAAACAGTTTATTATTGCTATAATAAAAATACATTACTGCAGTGTGCTAAATTTACTAATGTGATGGCCTGTTGATAAATGAGAGATGAATCAAGCATTAGTTCCATGGTACGTTGGATTAATACATGATGAGGTTAGGGTCAGGTCATCAAGATGGATGTTGCACCATACGCATAACACAAGAATGATGTAATGGAAAAATACTAGGATAGGAAAGGACAAATCAGAGTAGGTATATGTTTTCTTCAGCAGGTCAACTCGTTCCCCAGAGGGAACGGACCGGCGATATCTCTACCTGGAACGGATCGTGTGTCAGGGGCTGGGACCAGCCTAAAACACCAACGAGAGGAGAGCCAAGTCTAAACCGCGGCTCCTCCCCAACCAAATAGCCAATCACAATCATTTTGTTTACTGTAAAATGCTTTGTTAGACATTTTGAATGTATCCATTTTTGGAAGGTTGGTTACAGATTAACAGCTTGCTGACTGTGATTTTCTTCGCCAAAAGTGGTCCTTGTACAAGCCTAGAATTCTGACATATAAATAAATAGCTAAAAGTAAGAAGTAGTTTGTCTTCTCCTTCAAATAAAGAACACGTTTTCTCACAAATTTGGTGACCCCGACGTGATTTGAAGAGAAGAGATTGGACCGAATTGAACCGACGGCGAAGTCCGGGAGACGGAAGCCAGACGGAGTTGTTTTCTTGTAACCCCTCACCACTCACAGAGGTGCCAAAAATGAAAGGTAAGCAGAAACCTGTTGTTATAAACCAAATTCTGCATAGTTAATTTTGAATACTAGGCTGTAGGCTGTGAGTGTGGAGGAGGTAAGAGTAAACCAACTACCAAATTTATAAATCTATGTTTACGTAATGAAACCGTTAATGAAAATTTAACAATCAAAACCGTACATGTCAGAATTCTATTGTTTTGGGTTGGAGGCCCTCAGGGTTAAAGTCCCTGTAAATTCTATTGTTTTGGGTTGGAGGCCCTCAGGGTTAAAGTCCCTGTAAATTCTATTGTTTTGGGTTGGAGGCCCTCAGGGTTAAAGTCCCTGTAAATTCTATTGTTCTGGGTTGGAGGCCCTCAGGGTTAAATTCTGACATATAAATAAATAGCTAAAAGTAAGAAGTAGTTTGTCTTCTCCTTCAAATAAAGAACACGTTTTCTCACAAAACAAGTACCTACTCGACAAGGTCGACCAACTCAAAAAACTAAATCAGACGCAGCAATATTCAGATCATCAATTTACAAATCCTGAAGGTTTCAAGGCTTTTGCTTGGCAACTCGAAGCTTCAGCTCCCTCCACAAATTTTCTATAGGATTAAGGTCTGGAGACTAGCTAGGCCACTCCATGACCTTAGTGTGCTTCTTCTTGAGCCACTCCTTTGTTGCCTTGGCTGTATGTTTTGGGTCATTGTCATGCTGGAAGACCCATCCACGACCCATCCTCAGTGCTCTGGCTGAGGGAAGGAGGTTCTCGTCCAAGATCTTATGGTACATGGCCACGTCCATTGGCCCCTCAATGCAGTGAAGTCGTCCTGTACCCTTAGCAGAGAAACAACCCCAAAGCATAATGTTTCCACCTCCGTGTTTGACGGTGGGGATGGTGTTCTTGGGATTGTAGCATTCAGCATTTCTCTCCCTCCAAACACGAAGAGTCGAATTTATGCCAAAGAGTTCAATTTTGGTCTCATCTGACCACATCACCTTCTCCCAAGCCTTCTCTGAATCATTTAGGTGTTCATTGGCAAACTTCAGATGGGCCTGTACATGTGCCTTCTTGAGCAGGGGGACCTTGCGGGCACTGCAGGATTTCAATCCGTTACGGTGTAGTGTGTTACCAATGGTTTTCTTGGTGACTGTGGTCCCAGCTGCCTTGAGATCATTACCAAGCTCCTCCCGTGTAGTTCTGGGCTGATCCCTCACCCTTCTCATGATCATCCTTACCCCACGAGGCAAGATCTTGCATGGAGCTCCAGGCCGAGGGCGATTGATGGTTATTTTGTATTTCTTCCATTTTCTAATAATTGCACCAACAGTTGTCTCCTTCTCACCAAGCTTCTTGCTGATGGTCTTGTAGCCCATTCCAGCCTTGTGCAGGTCTACAACTCTTACCTTGATGTCCTTTGAATGTTCTTTGGTCTTGCCCATGGTGGTGGAGAGGTTGCAATGGAAGAGATTGATTCTATTGACAGGTGTCTTTTATACCCATAACAAGCAGAGATTAGGAGTACTTTTCCTAAAGTGACAGGACTAATCTGTGTGCCTCATGGGCATATAACCGGTCTGTATGAGCCAGAATTCTTGTTGGTTTGTAGGGGATCAAATACTTATTTCCTTCGATCAAATGCAAATTAATTTATAACTTTATATAATGTGTTTTTTCTGGAGTTCTTTGTTGATATTCTGTCTCTATTTGTTAAAATAAAAGTACCATAAAAATTATAGACCGCTCATTTCTTTGTAATCGGGCAAACTAACAAAATCAGCAAGGGATCAAATAATTATTTCCCCCACTGTATGTTGGTACCTCTTATATGGTCAGAGGTTTTCGCCATAAGTACACGGGTTAGAAGACTCACATGACTTAATTATCAATGTGGTCTACTCATTGATATACCCAAACCAGCTGAGAGCTCTAACCACACATCAGTGAACACAGATAAGGTGTAAGTAGTGAATAGATATATCAACAAATAAAATCTGTGAACCTGCATGGTGGACATGCTTAAATGAGGAACGTGTTGACAAGGACGTCAGGATTTCAAGGGCCATGGTTAAAAAAACATGATGACAGCTGTACTGTACTTTGGGAGATCTTCATATTGTACTGTATGTAAAGATGTGTTGAATCGTTTTGGTGCCAACTGAATCATCCCCACAATTCAGGAAATAACTTTACCAACTGTGCAACCATTGTGCAAACATTGCAAATAATTGTGCAGGATTTCACATCAGGATTAGTTTTAAAGCATTTATAAAGCATTAATAACTGGCTCCTTATTGCAAAGTCCCTATTTGGCAATCACCCAGTGAAAATCGAACAATCTAAACTAATGAGTAAAAATGTTTTGGCTGATGGCTTATAATTGAATAACAAACAGATTCTTAGTGATTTATAAACCATTTATAAACCCTTTACAAATGTGACCTTTATGTAAAGTGTTACCGAAGTTTCACCAAATAGAGTATTTAAAATAAATCAACAATAAATGGACGCATTATTGGCATTGTTTATGTCACCTTAAGCCTAGGTTTTACCAACGGTGGCAAAATGCTGGTTTTCTGCTGCCGCCCATGCCTCCGATTCCAACGCATGCCAACGCCTTCCCAATGCTGGCAACACGATGGCTTTCCGCAGCCGCCCTATGTGACCGATGCCAACGTTGGCAAACATTAAACAAAGAAAGAGAGCCTACTCGAACAAGAAAAACTTCAAATAGCCTATTTGTTCTATCAAAATAGACGAGCCGCCTGTTATTTAGGACAGGTGGGAGATTTGTGGCTCTGCTGTGCATCGCTTTCAGTTGTACCTGTGTCTCCCGAAATGAACCTCTGTATTTTTTGTAGGCTAATGATACCTCCAATTAAATGGATAGCCTACTGTATGTTTATTTTTCCGCTTTTGTCAGTGTTAAACAATCCTGCCGTTCACCTCTCATGTCGGCATTATGATAGGCATGCGGTTTAAATTAGAAAGTTATTCCCTATACAGCTTTCCTCCAATAGTAGAACTCCATCCACCTACTTCCGTTCAATATAAATGTATGGAAATTATGATTTCTTCAAAATAAAAGCGTCCACGTTAAACTTGTTTAAGCATTTAGAAATACTAAATATGGATAACGAAACCACACATTTTATGTATCTAAACCTGGGAATAAACATGTAATCCTCTCAATGTATTATTTGTGTTTTTAAGTATATATATCAACTGAGTTTCAACCATGAGGGGTGTCATACGAACACTTATTGCCACTTTGCTGTGTCCCAACAGTTAAAAGTGCCTCGTCTAGATAGCATAAGGAACATATAATATTGTAACGACCCTGTGTAAGGCCCGTTAGCAGCTCCGCCAAGGGAGTTAACTCTCTTGGTGTTGTGGCTAGCGCGGCCGGTTTGTAAGCGGAAGGTTGCGAGTTCGATACCCGCTTGAGGCAAGCTACTCTACCCCGCCGTTCGTTACATTGGTGTCAGAAGTGGGATGGCGCCTGTGAGGCCATCGGAGAGGCGTGTCCACGTGAGAGACTTGTATAGTGAAGCGTGAGGGCACGCTCTCCCGAACGGAGGGGATAGTGTAACGACCCTGTGTAAGGCCCGTTAGCAGCTCCGCCAAGGGAGTTAACTCTCTTGGTGTTGTGGCTAGCGCGGCCGGTTTGTAAGCGGAAGGTTGCGAGTTCGATACCCGCTTAAGGCAAGCTACTCTACCCCGCCGTTCGTTACAATATACATATAATGGAGTGTACACAATGGATGAAAGAGATAAGAAGGAGGTTAGATAGACAGCTCAAAAAGTATAAATGGTACGAAAGGTTTTTTCCAAGCAAATCAAGTTACACAAGTCTGGGCATTTAAAAGTTGAGAGCAGGTTATAGGACAGATAGATAGATAGTGAGGATAGATAGATGAGAGAGGGTAAGTGTAGATAGAAAAACATTTGGAGGTTAATCAGTATGGGTTAGAAGGTTAGTTAGATATAATGTTGTAAGGTTGGGTAATTCAGTTGAGTGGGTAGAGAAATGGTTAGTTGGGTGGTAGAGTTTATTTGGATAGATTAATGTCTTATTAGGATGGTTTGGTTGGTTGGATGGATGGTTGGTTGATTGGTTGGTTGGATAGAAAATGGATAGATGAAAGAGGTGATGGATAGGTGAAAGGGGAGGTATGGATAGATACAAAATACAATTAAGAGGTTAATCAGTTTGGGTTATACTGAGTGAAGCAGTAGTTACTTGTGAAAGGAGGATGATGGATGATGCTAGGTAGTTGAACGGTTAGATAGATATATGGTTGGAAAGATAGAACGTTAGATATATAGTATGTAAGAAAGTCATAGATAGATAGATAGATAGATAGATAGATAGATAGATAGATAGATAGATAGGATGAGCCTGGGGTAGTTCAGTGGAGTGGTTGGTTGAGTGGTTGAGAGTGGTAGACTTGGCTGGTTAAGTGGTTAAGAGTGATTTCAGTGGGGTAGAACTGGTAGCCAAGAGAGTGCATTGTTGTGTAATCATTCTAAGAAAGTGTTCAGGTCTGCAGGATTCCTGTTGTATTTATTCAAGAGCTATAGCAAAAAAACATTTGGAGGTTAATCAGTATGGGTTAGAAGGTTAGTTACATATAATGTTGTACCGTTAGGTAGTTCAGTGGAGTGGGTAGAAAGATGTTGAAAAACAGGAGTTGGACTTGCTGAATCAAGCCCACTAATAATAATAAAAATAATAACAATAACAATAATAATAATAATAATAATAATAATAATAATAATAATAATAATAATAATAATAATAAGTATATCGAAGAACAATAGTTCACGATATTGATGAATCATTTGCCACATTGAATTTAAGATTTCCATTGGTCAGACTGGGTATGAGTTTCTGGGGTTTGTTGTCTGGTGTGTGTTAACCTTGTTCCCAGGATATTTCGCACAGCGCATTCGGGCGGAAATGTCTGGGAACGAGACTAGGTATGTTTTGCCTCTCAGTTGCCATACACCAGTAACCGTCTTTTCCACTGGATGGCGCTGTTTATCCACTAATGAAGTATTGTATTCTCTTCTTTTCTGAGATATTCTTTCCTGTTATTGAATGTTTTCTCCTGTGTGTGCTGATTGATGGAAGTAAGGAATTCATGAAAACAGTCAGAGAAAGTCCAAGCAATAGCTTTACATACACACATGCGCACACACACACACACACACACACACACACACACACACACACACACACACACACACACACACACACACACACACACACACACACACACACACACAACACATACAAACATACACACACCTACACACACATATACACACACTTGCTCCTGGTGGAATACTAACTATACCTAGCTACAGTATGACCTTTCCCTTCAAAGACACACTTCTGACAGGACAGTGTGTGTGGGTGTGTGTGTGTGTGTGTGTGTGTGTGTGTGTGTGTGTGTGTGTGTGTGTGTGTTAGCTTTAAATGTTAGCTTGTTTCCTTAGCTGTGGTATTGGCTCCTCCCACTACTGAGGATCTGATTTGAATACACCAATGACAACCAAGTACAACTCAATCAAATAATTCAGTAATCTAATGTTTATGTTTGAGCTGTTTGGAGTTCTGTAACTGTCATTGCATTCCAGAGCTTGTCATTGTTGACCTGTCTGTTGCCATGGTGACCGATTCTGCTGCTCTCTTCTTCTGGGCGTGGCTGTAGAGTACATGATTGACAGGCGGGAGCAGGAGTTTCAGGATCTGAATAAGAAGGCCCGAGTGCTGAAACACATCCTCAATCAGATACCAGACAAGATCAACGACGAGAGTCTGCTTCCTACAGACCATCAAGTAGACTGTGTGTGTGTGTGTATGTGTGTGTGTGTAGGTAGCACTCACATATACACACATACACATTCTCATACACATCCAATGATATGATAAACAACACACACACACAAACAGACAGACACACACACACACATAAAAACAAACACAGACACACGTCCCTGACGTTGTCTTCATGGCTCACTTTTGTTTGATCAAATTCAGTTTTTGCCTGTTGAGTGACTTTCTAAGTAACTTAGGCAGCGGAGGATTTACAAATAAAACTGGGGCAGAGTTGAAAATATTCTAGTGATGAAAGTGTATGTAAGTGTTTTGGCGGTGGGGGGGTATAGAAGAGGGTGAGCCACCTGGGAATAGAGGAGAGAATGAGAAGTGGGTAAGAGTGTGGTAGGTGGGGAGAAAGGGGAGGGATAAAGGAACGGAAAAGGAGAGATGAACAGAGAATAAAGGAGCAATAGAGGACTTTCAGGGCATTTAACCGCTGTTAACCATTGTTGTCCTCCTAGACACAGTCAACATTTTATTCAGTATCAGAATGAAGGGTGAGCACACACACACACACACACACATGCACACACTTAGTCCAATTAAGATATTCTTTTCCTTTTCTCCCTTGGCTGCTTTGTTTTTTTCCTCTCAATTATCTTTTAAACAAGTGAGAAAGACACACACAAACTCCCTCCATCGCTCTCTCTCTCTCTCTCTCTTGCACACGCACACACACACACACACACACACACACACACACACACACACACACACACACACACACACACACACACACACACACACACACACACACACACACACACACACACACAGACATCTCAAAGCGTTTTTATTCCTGCAGGCACTAGAACACGAAAAGTAAGAGTTTGTGAAATACTCCAAGAGCTTCAGTGACACTCTCAAAACATTCTTCAAAGATGGAAAGAAAGTAAGGATGATACCTCATGTCACTCATGTTCACACACATCTTCATTGTCATGGCTCATTTTCTCCTCTGCTCCGCAGCAGCCATTAGCTGGTTTACAGTTCAGCGGTGGCCATATTGTTTGGTTTTAGACACATGTTAAATAGTAACATGACATTGACTCAGCCCAGACAGCACACATGCCGATGTCAATTCCCCACATATTCTGTGTTTCCCTGATGTATTACAATGTTGTACCAATGCTCACTTCCTAGTCTACTAAACCGCTAAAGCAACTCATTGATAACTTCTTCAGTGCAACGATTGCAAACATATAGGCTATCATGCAAAATGTCAACTATATAGTAAGACAAAAGTCACAACTGGTAACATTCATTATGCCATGACTTTCCGTACATAGAAATTAGACAACAAAGAAAATGTCACAATGAAAAGCATAGAAACAGGATGTGCAACAATAACTCCAACAATATTTATTTGAGAATATAGAACAGCACATCAAACAAATGTGATTAATTTGATATTTGATATATAATTGAAATGTGGTGAACAGTGGAGGTCTCTGTCTTCATCCTCTGGTGCAGTGGAGTAGCCTTGCTCAACCAGCAACAGACAGTTGTATGCGGTTGGAAACCTTGATTCCTGCAGACAGGGTACCCAAGTGGGATATTTAGATGTGGAGACAAGCACATACAACAATATAAATAACTAATGTGAAAAGGAAAATTTAACCATATCCAAAAATATAGCTTCATTGTGATTTCATGATAGACCTTGAATGACTGCTGTTGCTTTCTATCCATATCCCATATAGCTACAAAATAAGCAGCATACTAGACAAATGCAATTAGCTATGGTTAATGTTAGCAAATGATTGTGATACCTCCCCCTAGTCTCACGTAGCCATACCTTCAAAACACATTGTTCTCATGCCTCCTTTGGAGGTCTGGAGAATGTTAGACTTGCTGATCTGGCTTGGATTGAACTGGACAGAGCGATGGGAAAATGTGCTGACAATTTCATTGGATGTTACATTCCAATAACCTTCTTCACAAGCCCGTAGAATGGTTGCTTGTTGTTATGTGTGTCATCTTTTCCAACCGGATAGGATTATTTAGCAGTTTCCTATGCTAGCTTTCAACATTGAAGAAAATGAAAGAAAAACTGAAGGAAAAACTGAATTCTGTTTTTTTGGAGTCCCACCCAAGCAAGGCATTTTATTGGTTTGACGTGTTGCGAGGCATCACACATTTCAAACTGGTTTCCACCCCTTTGTAGTTACTTTCTGCAAAAGATTTCCACAGGCTTTCTGAACTAGGAAAGCCTGGTCTCAATGAGGTTAACCTCACCTTAACTCAGCATTGAAGAGGTCTTCTGTTTTCCATTTCCTCTTGATTTCTTGGTTGATATTTTGAGAACTAGCTATGATAAAATAACATCAAATGCCAAACAAATATTGCTATCTAGCTACCTCAATAGCTTTTCAGCCATCTAGCTCACAGCTAATTTACTGTGACTCCAGTGTGGCCATTCTACAGGTGATGAAACGTTGGTGTGTTTATTCCCCTAGGACAAAGATGCCCTTAATTATTATGGGCTTGCATTGGCAAGTCTAACTATTGTTCTTTGGCATACTTATTATTATTATTGGGCTTGCTTCCAGCAAGTCCAACTCTTTGCTCATAAAAAAATTGCTCATATTTATAATTATCATTATTATTCCAATTCTCCCCAGCGCTACTCCTCCTACAACTTTTGGCTATTTACACCAATCCAACTTTACAACATGCAGAGGTTGCTATAACTCTGATTTGGATAACTATTAAACTTTTTAAACTATACAAACTTGAAAGTGCACTTTTTAACATGGAGGTCTATGGGAACCAAAAGACTACATTTTTGAACCAATGCTGCTGTTACTGTACACCTTTAAGACTATTCACAGCTTTATCTAGCTAAGTAACTAGCAAGCCAACTATAGTTATCCATCATACTTACTAGTGGTCTTACTTCAGCAAGTCCAACTATTAGTTAGTGGCCTTGCTTCAGCAAGTCAAACTATAGTTCTTTATATTACTTATTAGTGGCTTGCTTCAGCACTTAACCCTGTATAAACTGTATTGATATCTGGCTACCCTTGGCTAGCCTGCAACAGCTGTCAACGTAAACGACGACACCAATGCAAAACATGTGGAGGCCCTAATTGGAGTTGTCACATAGGCCTATGCTTTCATGTGAAAGCTGCTGTTGGTTCTGTAAATTATTTACAGGTTTTATCGTAATTATTTGTGTTCATTACAAACGAAGAAATACCTCATTCCAAACAGTGATTGATTGAATGAAAATTTATTGGCAAATAAAACATGGTTTGGTTTTGTTTTGTTTGTTGAGCCGGTCATGCAGCTTCTAGCTTCTGAAGTATGGAGACTTCACCAGCCACACTGGTCTTCCTTCCAAAACACTGTCCTCCTTAGCAGACATAAGGTCCACTGACACTCCCCGTCACAGCTGCTACTTCTCCTCTAAAACCATGCTGAACTATCTAGCTATATGTGTAGACTGACACCACTTAAATAACTTATATTCAGATCTGATACACAAATTTGATACACTTTGCATGAAATCCTATTAATACCTACTGCTGCGTGCACAGCCTAAACCACTTAACCTATTAACCTCAACTCAACTCTTAAATGCCCAGACATGTAACTTGACTTGCTTATTTTTTTGAGCTGTATTCAGATTTGTCTACAATCTAATTAATTCCTATGGCCATTTTCTCTGAATGTGGAAATTTCTAAATGTATCTCCTTTTTCATCTTTTAAGCCTGGCACAGTCTAAACCGCTTAACCTATTAACTTCAAATCAACTTTTAAAAAACGAGACGTGTTACTTGACTTCTTGAAAAAATCTTTTTCATACCATTTTGTAGTTTTTGAGCTGTACTTGAATTTGCCTGAAATTCTATTAATTCCAATGGCCATTTGCTTTGAATGGGGACATTTCTAAATGGAACTCCTTTTTCATCTTTTATGCTTGACACCTCAATTCAACTTTAAAATGTACTGTATAGCCTCACTACACTTAAAGAACTTTCATTCAGATTGTTTACACTATTGAAACTTTAAGCTTTTTTAAGTTGCATAAATTAACAGTGGTTCCAATGAAGAGTACTGTTGTATGGTCGTATTCTATACTCCAACGGTTTGGATTCAAACAAATGTCCAAGTATGTCTAACGTTAATGTAGAGATTCTCAGCTTTTATTTGAGGGTATTTATGTCCATATTGGTTTCACTATTTAGAAATGACAACCCTTTTTATACATAGTCGCCCTCTTTCAGAGCACCAAAATTAATGGTATAATTGACTTGACAGGTGTTTCTGGTTCACATAATTTCTGCTATTCGTGTCTATCATGAGGACCAAAGAGGTGTCAATGAAAGGAAGCCATTATTGAGTAGAAAAATCACAAAACAACTATCAGAAACATTGCCAAAACCGTAGGCTTGCCAAAGAAATACCACATTCCAAACAGTGATTGATTGATGATTGATTGGCAAATAAAAAATGGTGTGGTTTGGGAATGCTATGGTTTGGGAATTTATAGCTGCCACTTGAACTGGCTAACTTGTTTTAATTGATGATGTAACTGCTGACGACAGAAATACAGTGTACAGAAGTGTACAGAAATATCTTGTCAGCTTGAGCACAAGTAAATTCCTCCAAATTAATTGGATGGCGCTTTATCATACAGTAAGACAATGACCCAAAACATACTACCATTGCAATTAGTGAGTTTTTCAGGGTCAAAAAGTGGAATATTCTTGATTGGCCAGGTCAATCTTCTGATTTAAATCCAATTTTACATTTACATTTATGGCATTTAGCAGACGCCTTTATCCAAAGCGACTTACAACAAATAAATTTGTTTAAGTAAGTGAATCATCTATCCATCATCATAAGATAAAGTAATCAATGCTCAGACCAGGGGCCTTTGGCGGTCACAATGATAACAGGAGAGAAACTTGGACAGGGGAGTAGTGGGGGTGAAGGGTTAGTACAGGGGGGTAGTGGGGGTGAAGAGGTCTTTAGGAGGGACTGTTAAGATGTAGCCTGAAGAAATGGATCTTCAGTCTACGGTGGAAGATTGGTAGTGACTCTGCAGTCATGATAGCAGTGGGAAGCTCATTCCACCAGCGGGGCGCCAGGACAGTCAAAAGCTGTGACTGAGTAGTGTGGCTGCTGCATCCACATGAGGTGGCGGTGCCAGGCGGCCAGCCGAGGTGGAAGAGCGGAGTGATCGTGCAGGGGTTTGGGGGCTGACCATTGCCTGCAAGTAGGGAGGGGCTGTTCCCTTTGCCGCCCGGTAGGCAAGCACCAGGGTCTTGAATCTCATGCGAGCTGCTACCGGGAGTGAAGGGTGTGGAGGAGGGGAGTGACATGGGAGAATTTGGGGAGATTGAACACCAGACGGGCGGCAGCGTTCTGGATGAGCTACAGAGGCCTGATGGTGGAAGCGGGGAGTCCGGCCAAGAGTGTGTTGCAGTAGTCAAGGCGAGAGATCATAAGTGTTTGGTCCAAAAGCTGTGCTGCTTCTCTGGTAAAATCTGATAAACCAGAGACCGGGTGTAGCACAGTGGGTTTGGGAGGAAAGGTAGCAGTGTTGGAGGAATGAACGTATCCTTCTGATGCTGTAGAGGAAGAATCTACAGGAGCGTGCTGTCGCTGTGATGTTCGCCACACAGGATAAGTGGTTGTCAAGGATCTCCCCAAGGTTCTTGGCTGTATGGGAGGAGGTCACAGTAGAGTTTTCTACTGTGATGAAGAAGTCTTGGAGAGGGCAGGCTTTTCCTGGGAAGAAGAACAACTCAGTCTTGTCAAGGTTGAGCTTGAGGTGGTGGGCTAACATCCAAGCAGAAATGTTTGCAAGACACGTCGAGACATGCGATGCCACCTGTGTGTCAGAAGGGGGGAAAGAGAGAAAGAGTTGAGTGTCATCTGCGTAGCTGTGGTAGGAGAAACCATGTGAGGAAATTACTGAGCCAAGAGATTTGATATAGAGGGAGGTAGTAAGGGCCCTAGGACAGAGCCCTGGGGGACCCCAGTGGTGAGGGCTCGTGGAGAGGATCGCTGTCACCTGGTAGGAGCGATCGGCCAGGTAGGATGCAAACCAGGAGAGTGCAGAGTCAGAGATGCCCAATTCTGAGAGGGTGGAGAGAAGGATCGGGTGGTTTACTGTGTTGATTTATAGGTGGTTTATAGGTCCAGAAGAATGAGAACAGAGGAGAGGGAGGAAGCTTAAGCAGAGTGGAGGGCCTCCGTGACAGCAAGGAGAGCAGTCTCAGTTGAGTGCCCAGTCTTAAAGCCGGATTGGTGAGGGTCAAGGAGGTTGTTCTAAAGGAGGTAGTTAGACAGTTGGTTATAGACAGCATGTTCAAGGGTTTTAGATAAGAAGGAGAGAAGGGATACCGGTCTGTAGTTATGGACAGCAGCCGGGTCAAGAGTTGGTTTCTTGAGAAGAGGCTTGACTCTGGCTGTCTTGAAGGCAGCTGGGACAGATCCTGTGGATAGAGAGGAATTGATTAAGGTAGTAAGGAACGGAAGGAGGTCTTTGGAGATGGATTGGAGAAAGGGGGAGGGAATAGGATCGAGGGGGCAGGTGGTTGCCCGCTTGGATGTGACCAGGGGAGAGGGAGGAAAAATCTGATAAACCAGAGACTGGGTGTAGCACAGTGGGTTTGGGAGGGAAGGTAGCAGTGTTGGTGAGTGGTAGAGGGAAAGAACCCCTAATGTCATCAACCTTCATGCATTTCATTTCCTGATAAAAAAACTAAAAAAAACTCCACAACAACTGAAGATGGCTGCAGTACAGGCCTGGCAGAGCATCACAAGAGAAAATACCCAACATCTGGTCGGGTCAATGGGTTGCAGAGTTCAGGCAGTACTGTTATTACATGCAAAGGATTGTCAACCAAATACTAAATATGAGTGCTTAATTTGGACATAATTTGACTTTGTCCTTTTACTTTTGGTGGCCTGAAATACTATGTAGTACTATATGCCTACTATATAGGCACTGTGTTTAATATTGATCCATCTGATTTCATCAGAAATTCAGCTGATCCTGAGAGGTTTTATTCTTGGAAGGCTGATAATTCCTATTTCATACGATTAAAGGCTTCTCAATCAATCTCAATGATGATGCAATGGTTTCTGTATAAGTGCCCTGTCTCTACATATGTGTCCCTGTCTCTGTCATGCTTGTTTCTTCATCCACCATACCAACTTAATACTCCAGACTTTCAAGACTGTGGCGTAGGAGGAGTTGACACACACACACACACACACACACACACACACACACACACACACACACACACACACACACACACACACACACACACACACACACACTTTCATATGTAAGATATTATTGGACTGTATAATTTAAAAGTCTTGCTTCATGTGGGGATCAGTTTGTTTGAGGTTTAAGGCATTTTGTTTGGATGACAGTTGCCAGAGAAATGTTTTATTATTGTTACTCCAATCATGCTCTCCACAGATAATTTCCCCAATTAATCTTTTGTATCTAGCTTCCTCTCCTTTTCTCCATCCCTCCCTATTCCCGCTCTACCTCTCTTTTACACACACTTATCCCAGATTGACCATTAGCCCACTATGTAGTTGTGTAGATCTAAGAAGATTGGATAAGTGTTAACAATATTTGAACATTTCCTCCTAGCCAAGAAGGTACAGTTGGGCTCTGACCATATAGCTTATATAGCAATATATAGCAATCCTTGCAGTGCTAAATGTAAAGTAGGCTACTGTTCACTGTCCTTGTGAAGGCCAAAAGATTGAGTTGGCCATGGAGACATTCCTTAAACCAAGTGTAAATAAATGACACTTGTGAGCTTTCTCACAATCGAACTTGAACAATGAAACTTGATGATGATGATGATGAGTTGTGTATTTAATATTTGATATTTTGATGCAAGATATTCAAATAATTGGTTCAAACATTTTGGAAAATGTTTATATGGATTGGCTGCATTTGTTATTTAAGCAAAAATACACAAGAGACCATGTGTTATGACATTTTTATAAAAATTATGTATTATTGCTTTTATACTTTTATTATTTAACCTTTATATTAACAGGGAGTCACACTGATACCAGAGTCTCTTTGTGTTTCTTCAAGGAAGCCCTGCAATACAAATGATACATATACATGGATACAAACAAGAAAACAAACAAAACAAACAAAAACAAACACAAGATACAATTTCATACAAAACATAAATACTCCTAATACTACTCCCAAGCGGTACTAAAGAGTCTAGTTTTACTATCGCTTGGAGTTTATTCCACTTTTTCGGACCATACTGGCTTCAAGCTGTTTTTCGGGCATGAAGCAAGATTCGTTCCCAAACCATCAATTTTTCAACCAAGCTTGATGCGACAGTCACTAACACTAGTTATCAAGTCAAGCAATTTAAAGCGTTCTCTGTTCGTTAATTCTATTCGTATTGACGTATAAACTTGGTATTGTATACCATGGGGGAGGGGGATGCGATCAAAGCTAGATTCCGTGTATGTTTCCTGCAGTCTGCGCCGCACACAGTGGTTTGGGCTTGTGATCGACACAATGTTGCGTTCATTACTTCTGGCTGCTAGAAACTACAGACAGTAGAACAGCTGGATACGAGTTGAGTTAAAAGTGTTGAGAGGCACCCGACAAGATTTACATAATTTTAGCTAGCTAGCCAACTAACCTATATTTTGGTGGTAGTAGTAAAAGTAGTAAAAGTAACTAGTACTGGTAGTAGAAGTGTGCGTTGCTAGGTAACGACTTGGCACGATGGCACTTTTTATGAATGGACGTGGCCACGTATATGTTGTCTAATATATCATGGGCAGGATAGGCTCTAACAATGGGAATTCGAAACCACCCGTTGTATAATAATTATGTAAGCATTTATGTCTTCACTTTAAACATGTACGTTCCCATACATATTTAAGGCAGCCCATGTCTTTTTTTATTATATGTGTTATGTTTTAGTTTTTTTGCACAAACCATTTTCTATTCTCCCATATTCTTCTCTCTATAATAGTGAATTTTTCATGGTGGATTTCAGGAGCTATTCTGGATCTGTACCCATTTCTACCAGTTCCTGTAATCCAATTGTGAAAGCGTTCATTCTTAAAGCTTTTATTTAACGCTTAGACTTCATTTCAGGTCCTGTTGCCATTGAATGAGTGAGTGTGTGTGTGCGTGCATATGTACTGTCTTATCATTGCTGTAAATGTCAGTGAATGTAGAGCTCCCCACGACACTGACACTAATTCCACCAACCTCGGTTGTTTGGCTTATAAAATAAAGTGTGTGTGAGTGCCTGTGTGTAAGACAAAGTAATCATTAAAGAACATATTTTTATGTGTTTCTGTGCATCTGTAATTGTACCCAACAAAGCTGATGTGTTTTTGTGAATTAGCTAATTGATTGTGCATTGTGTGTGATGGAAAATAATTGTGGTAGGATAAACCACAGGACGGGGAGAGGAGTGGCCAAAGGGATTTGTAAACTGTAATAAAACTTGTTGTGTATCTATTCGTACAGTATATGAGACTGAAAGTGCTCACTTGGCAGTAAGTTGGCTGTGTGAGCATTACAGCTGAACATGTATTCTTTTGTGACTGACAATGAACTGTGTGTGTGTGTGTGTGAGTTAATTGTACCCTGTTCAAATAAGCTTATTGCCAGTGCCCAATCTATGAATAGAGGCAGGACACACACACACACACACACACACACACACACACACACACACACACACACACACACACACACACACACACACACACACACACACACACACACAGAGTGGAAGGCCCTGAACACACAAACACAAGCCTCTCTCACAACTTTGTTGCCAGGAGACTTAGCCTGAGTCTTTGAGAGTGAGGGATAATAAAAGAAAAGAATAGCGTGGATGTGTGTGTGGGCTTTCTTTACCACTGTCTGGGCTACTGGTGGCAGTTAGTTACCCCTCTCTAGGAGTGCGTAGTTGGATAGTGCTAGGGTTGGCTTCTCTGGTGCGTCTCTTTAGCAGTCAACAAATACTTGAGCTTGTGAAAGCATATGAGAGCACCTGGCTACTGTAACTGGAAGGAGGTCCTTGAGGAGAACAGAAGTAGTTGGGGAATGAGAGGAAAGGACCCAGTCGATTGTGAGCTGGTGTGACAGGTATGTTTGGTTTGTCTGGGGAGTGTTATTATATTGCTAGCTACTGAGTTGGTCTTATCTCATACAATACTGTGGTTCACCAGTTATGTATTTTTCTCAATATACTGTAAACAGTATATCAGGAATTGTCCGATTTATCATAAGCTCAGAAGGGTTTACATACATTGATTGTTTTGATTTTATGGCTGATAGGGTCTGTTTCATACGTTTCCACTTTCAAAGATGTTACAAGATTACTCTGTTGTAGTATAGTTAGAAAGTATAGTAAAGTACCTCTGCGGTACTCTGTTGGGTTAATAATTACAACATAATAACGCCTTATACACTAGCCAACTTGAGAGACTCTATACCAGTACCATATTAATCCATAGTTAACTTAATAAAGTGGGAATCAATGTATTTTTTGTGTGTAAATTTAATTAATAGCCACTGTTCAGAGATTGTCATGTTTACTAGTGTGTTTTTAATCTAGCCTTTTGTGTTATTTCGTCCCCAGTGAATAAATATATGCTAAGCTTTGTTGCATCATAGGAGTTTCAGCTGGGGTTGCCTGCCTTACTTCTCTCTTTGCCTCTTTTGCTTTATGATTCTGGTGCCATGACAACACACTGAAAATCCGGTATGGATAGTTATGGAGTGTTATGATTGTTGAGCACCACATTGAATGTTGAATGTTGATTGATTTAATGTTTACAGTGTATTGAATAACATGGACCCTTTGACTCTCTCTCTCTCTCCCTCTCCCTCTCTCTCTCTCTCTCCCTCTCTGAATAGATACTTTAAAAACAGACATACAAAGATATAGATGTGATATAGATGTGAAAACACACTCTGACATACACATTGAACCTTATCTTTTGTGGCAGGTCCTTTCCACCATAGTCCTGTCTAGAACCTCCAGATAATTGACAGCTGGCTGTAACCCTGTCTCAAAGGTAACCATGGAGACAAAGGTGGAGGCGGGTCAACTGGAGAGTAGGCTGAGCATGGGAGACTATGAAAAACTACAGAGCCTCTTTCTGGTGAGGCCTTACTGTGTGTGTGTGTGTGTGTGTGTGTGTGTGTGTGTGTGTGTGTGTGTGTATGTGTGTGCCTGTGCGTGTTACAGGTTACAGGTTCTGCCAACTAAGTATAACCTCACACTCTGGTATCCTCAGAGTCATGAGCCTTTTTGTATTATACACCTCAATGTATCAAATGGAGTCAGTGGCACATATCACTAATGGCTGCCATGCATATAAAGGCCTTTACATTAACAGTTAAAATTCACAAGCATTCCTGTGTTATGGCAAGATGTTATGGCAAGATGGTGAGAATGATTACAAGGTCTTTTTCAATGTGCCAAATACACCTGACATTGTTGTTGCTGATGAAAGCCAAGTCGAGGTGACCATATTAGAAGTAGGCTACTCATTCGCTGCTCATTCGATCTTTACATGGAGGAAGCCCTTTCTACAAAAATGTTAATATACCAACCCCTAGTCACACTTATTAGTGGCCTTGGCTTCAGGTGTCAGCTAGTAATACTGATAGTTGGCAGCCTTGGATAAGTGCATTGCCTGGCAGTATGTGGCCTACAAATTGCAGGACTTCCAAAGAAAAAAGTCAAGCTTGCAAGATATTGTTCTGTGTCAGCTGTTGTGGGAAGCTTAGCTATGTGGCAAAGATTGTACCATGATCATCTGTATGACCTTTGTTATATTTTGGGTTCTTTGATGTAATGCTTTACTATGAACCCTAATAAAGTATTCAAATGTGTATGTGTGTGTGTGTGTGTGTGTGTGTGTGTGTGTGTGTGTGTGTGTGTGCATGTGCGTATGTGTGTGTGTGAGAGAAAGAGAAACTGTAGGGATTGTGTTCTATGTTGCCTACATAACAGTTACATTACACAGATTCACCTTGAGTATTTAACATCTTGGGAACCTTATCAATATCATATAGCACAGCTGATTGTAGGCGACTGGAGACACAACTTGTGTGTTCACCCTGTAAAGAAATGATCTCTGACCTTGATGATCATTCCTGTGGCAGGACGAGGGTGGAGCAGCGGTGTCTCTCTCCAGGGCTGAGTTTGTAGAACAGGCTTGGTCTCTAATAGGGCGTGGCTCAAGGGAGGAGTACGGCCTCCTTTTTGACAGTGTGGTTGTCACTCAGCAGCATCATGGCCTGCTTTTTGATAGCACAGACGTGAAAGGGGAGGGGCAAGTGGATTGGGCAGGACTGAGCTCCTTCCTGCTATTGGAACTGTCAGAGAAGGAGGAGCATGCCAGAGCCAATAGTGTACCCCGATGGAAACCACCACGAACTCTGCCCTCAATGCACCGTGATCCTGTCCAACAGGTAACAACATTAGAAGCACAATACAACATTATTTATTTCCATGGGAGCTATGTCAGCAACTATAGACAACATTCACCAATAATAGCCGTGAGAATATTCCCAAATTTAAACCAAGGTAACAAATGGAATTTCTGGAATTGGTTATATTTACATTTTAAATGTAATTTAGCAGACGCTTTTTTCCAAAGTGACTTAGAATAAGTACATTTGTCTAATCTACTGTCTGAATCAACTATACATCAGTCATCATAACTAAAAACTTCGATAAGAACAAGTGCCATCGGCAGTCACAGTGCTAGACAAAGGAAGAAAACGTTTTTTTTTTCAGGTAAAGTTCAGGTAACAGAATAGAACTGCTGAGGAAAACTTATTTACCTGTGATCCAGGTCTGGGTAGCTCTGTGCCTAGCTCTTCACTGTTCTCTCCTCCACAGGTGGTTTACCTTCGTAGTTCTGGCCGCTACCTGTCAGTGAGTAAAGGAGGCACATTGGGGGTGTGGGGAGTGGAAGACCTTGCTCTTCTCCAAACACACAGAATACATAACAGTTCCGTCAAACCCAAAAACCTCTGGGTAACCGCCATGGTGGTGCTGCACAACGTACACAAGGTAACCAGGAGTGTAAATCAAAATCATCAGTCAATCAACAACTTTCATCAATGAGCATATTGTTAGTCAATCAATATAACGTCCATCATTATCACTCCCCCATCTCTCTCTCTCTCTCTCTCTCTCTCTCTCTCTCTCTCTCAGATTGCGGTGTCTTTCACAAGTAAAGAAGTGTGTTTCTATGATCTGCTGTCTAAAAAGGAGTTCAGCTGCCAGTACAAACTACAGGTAACAGCCTGGTACTTTGACAGTAGTGGCAATAAACAGGGCCCAGAGTTGATCTGGGTCAGGTCACATGATCAGGGAAAACTCGAGACCTAATCTTTCTACTATGTCTCTACTCTTTAGGGCCTGAGATATGCCCCTCTCTGTCTGGACTACTGGGCTGACCCTATACACCCCGACCAGGCTGTACTCACTATAGGAGACACTGGAGGACAGGTATGAGAGAGAGAGTGGGATGGAGGGAGGGGGAGAGAGGGGGGAGTTGTAGAGCCCTCTCTGTCTGGACTAATGGGTCACCCCACACACCCCGACCAGGCTGTACTTACTACAGGAGTTTGTTTTCTCCAGGTCAGAGCTATATGCTTCAAGTCTGCTCAGATCTCCTTGTTTGAGAGACCCAGTCCTGGGGCAGAGACAGAATCTGCTGATATCATCAAGTGGGAGGAGCTCGTACAGGGCCGACATCGTTGCTGCTACACACACACACACCGAGCACACAGACAGGCCTGGGTACGCAAAGGTAAGACACACAGACACGCACGCACGCACGCACGCACGCACGCACGCAGTTGTTTGATTAATGGACTAACAGATGTATGGATTAACATGTCAGTGATGGTAGTAGATATTTCCCATACTGCTCTCTGTTGACTTGCTTCCCCCCAGGCTCCTTAAACTAACTACACCAATATCAATTAATGTGCAAATTAGCTGCTAGTTTATAAAGTGCTTACTGCAGTAGCTAAAATTATGCCTCACCACTTCTCTGTTTAAACTGGGAATGAGTCTGAATGTCGCACCTGGTGAGTTCTAACTGTGCTAGAGGTTTTGAGAAGAGATGCTGATATCTCTCTCTCTCTCTCTCTCTCTCTCTCTCCTTCTTGTTCTCTCTGTCACACACACACACACACACACACACACACACACACACACACGCACAGACACACACACACACACACACACACACACACACACACACACACACACACACACACACACACACACACACACACACACACACACACACTCACCTTGACACCTGGTGTGATAGACGTCAGTGCTTACTCAGCCTGTCAACGTGGTTACGCAGTGTCATGTCATGGTCACAAATGCACAACTAACAGGAAACACACACACGCACACACACACACACGCACATGTTCTCTTGCTTTTATAATATTGCTGCTTTATATGAGGCGAAAAAAGTTACTCCCTTTTGTCTTGATGTTATTCAACAACGAACAGTGTTTGAATTGCTGATCATGATTTACACATGCACGTAGGCACGCATGCAGGCAGGCAGGCAGGCAGGCAGGCACGCACAGACACACAGACAGACACACAGACAGACACACAGACAGACACACAGACACACACGCACTCTCTCTCTCTCACACACAGACACACACATACACACACACTGAGCTGAAGGGGAGATCCTCACATGGGGGATAATAACAAGAACAACTTTCTATTAAATAAGCACAACAAATGTGGAAACAAGAAAAACAACAAAATAGGACCAAAAAGAGACGACAGGGGAACATGAAAAGGACTGACTAATTGATATTTTACAGGGTGTGTGTGTATGTGTGTTTGTGTGTGTGTGTGTGTGTGTGTATGTGTGTGTGTGTGTGTGTGTGTGTGTGTGTGTGTATGTGTATGTAGCTCTGGGGTGGAAGTGCTGCTCTTTTGAAGTTCCTCACCCTGCAGAAACAGTGTCTGTTTACGATTAGACATGGGTGGATATAGAGACCCCCAAACCTGCAGGCACACATGCCACTAGAGAGTGAGAGAGAGAGAGAGAGAGAGAGAGAGAGAGAAAGAGAGAGAGAGAGAAAGAGAGAATGGGGGGTATGATAATGATGCATGTTATATTCTATTGATTAATTAAGAAAAAGAGAGAGAGAGAGAGAGAGAATATTGAATATAAACAGAGAAAGAGAATGGATATGAGAAATGGAGAGGAAATTAGGAGGAAGGATGGTAGATAGAGAGAAGGAGAGTGGGGTGGAGAGGCACCTAACCACTCTATCTTATCTCTCTTCTCTCTGTTTCTCTGGCCCTGTAAACAGAGAGTCTCTCACCAAATGTTTTGCCAAAATCAGATTTCCCCACTCAGATTTTCCCCATTCATGACAGATCCATGAATGTTCCCCCCACTATCACCTTGCATGAAAACGCAAATATCTTGCCAAAATATCTATCCAATCATATGGGCTGTGAAGTCCTCCCTGTTGTAAACAAATGCTAACAGCTTAGCTAGGTTAGTTACTACCGTGCTTTGTGTTGCTATCGCTAAATCGTGACAATAATGGCAAATGCAGGAGACATAGGGAGGGTTTTTTATTGAGAATTAGACCAGGGCTCTCATCTCTCTGTGGTCAACTGACCAAATCCAACACAAATTTGAAATAAATTACAGGAAAAAGGACCTGTACATCGAGATGTGTGTCAAATGTGTGTCAGTTCCTCTCAGGAACATGAGCGGTCATGTGCATATGTGTTTTCAAACCGATCACACGGCGAGAGAACAACTCTAACATATGCAAATTAATTTGGTTTCCACAAAGCCATGTAAAAAGAGCCTGTCTCACTGTATTTCTCTTTGTATCTCTCTCTCTCTTTCCTCTAGATGTTTTTCCAAGTCATAGTTACTGTATGTGTCTCCTCGTCTTGTTCCTGAAACCTGATTGAAGTCTTACCCTCTACAATACTACACACATTTCTCACCTGAGTGTACTTCCTGTATCCTGCAGTGCATTTCCTGGGCTCATTGGAAGCGTTTGTGTCGTGCAGCACAAGCTCCCAGAGCAGCATGGTGATTGGCTGGAGAGAGAGAGAGGGTGTTCCTCTTCGGGTCACCACCTTCCACACTGAGAAAGGAACAAATGACCTTGATCACCACCCTGGGCTCAACCTGATAGGTGCCATATACTGTACACACATGGCACACAGGCAGGAGCCAATGGGTTGTTGTGGCCACTGCTATTAGTATTTATCACTTTGATTCATTACAGGTTCCCATAGTCTGTGTTTTTATTGGTAGTAGCCATTGATAGTACTATTTTCTTTCTTTTTGATTGGCTGTATCTGTAGCTACTGCAGGTATAGACAACAAAGTTCTGCTGTGGAACCCCTACGTGATCTCCAAACCAGTAGGTGTACTGAGAGGTCACCTGACCAGTGTTACTGCTGTACGATTCATCCAGGCCAAGAAACAACTCATCAGCTACTCCAAAGACAAGGCGAGTGTGGGACTGTTATCTAAGAGACTCTGTGTATGTGTTTGTGTGTGTGAATGTACTGTATGTGTGTTAAACTGCACTCTCCACACCCAGGTACTGAGGCTGTGGGATGTGGCTAGTCAGCTGTGTATCCAGCGTGTCGTTGGCGTTTTCCCTAAAACACAAGAAGAGTGTCACACACTCCTCTTTCTCCACGAGGAGCGATTGTGCCTCTTCCTCTCCTTCAATAGTGTGCTCCTCCTTTTGGAGGCGAGGAGAGAGGAGGGGAAGAGGGTCACCAGTCATGAGAGCCCTGTCACCTGTGTACTCTACAACAGCCTATTCAGACAGGTACACACACACACACACACACACACACACACACACACTCCTCAAGACTAGGCATTGCCAGTCCTGATTCTGGAGGCCTGCAGTATGAGCAGGCTTTTTTTTCGAGCCCAGCACCATCTTTAATTAGTTCAAAGAACTTATAAACGTATTTAGACCCCTAGATATGACATTGAGGTTATATCTCTTGCAAAATACCCTACAGTATCTCTCTCTCTCTCTCTCTCTCTCTCTCAGGTCATTAGTTGTGACTCAGGCTCCTCTGTGATCTGCTGGCTGACAGACACAGGTCAGAAGGTCAAGCAGTTCCATCGTTGTCATGGTGATGCCGAGATCTCCACCATGGCGCTGGATGGAACCCAAACGCGCCTCTTCACCGCGGGTACGGATGGAGTGGTGAAGGTACTCCACACCCACACACACATATGCACACATGCATTTCAAGTTTTATAGTAGATGCAGCAAAAGTGGAGTGTTGGACGCAGGCTATTTGACATTTGACTCTGGCAAACTTATTTAATCTTCTAGGGTGTTTTTTTTGTTGTGTCAGGAGCTTTTTCGCTGCTGGCTCACAGAAGTGTTTGCTTGCGTTTGTGTCCAATTCCATGAGTGAGAGAGTGTGTCTGTTTTTCTGTCTGTCACTCTCCGACTTTGTTTGTTTATCTAGCCCTGCGGTCTTGTTGATGTCAGTGTGTGTTTGTGAAGGTGTCTGAGGAAGTAGTTATCTCATCTCATCACATAATGTTTCTGTCTCCTTGACTCGTTCATCCTGACTCTAACAGCCATTGTCTCTTTTCATATGGGCAGAGCCTTATACAGTACCTATGATATAATCAACATTGCCCTGAGTAAGTAATGGGATTCTTAGTCATGGTGAGCAATCTTTGGTCATCCACTGTAGAAGTCTTCTTTGGCTTACCAGGCCGTTTGCGATTTCTGAGCTCATCAGTGCTTCCTTTTCTTTTAATGATGAGTTCCAAACTGTTGATTTTTGTAGGTTTGGGCAATGTTTCTGATTAATTTTTAAAATATATTTTAGCCTCATAATGGCTTCCCTGACTTTCATTGGTCCTCATGTTGACAAACACCAATAGCAGACTCCAAAGGCAAACGCAAAGCATAGAATCAATACTAGACATTGAGCTCTCTTATGACTGCACAAATGATGTGACTGAACACACCTGACAAACCAATTGTCCCACCACTTTTGGATACCCTGAAATAGGGGGACTATGCATAAAATGTGTTATAATTTCTGAATGGTGAAACAATATGTACACAAATACCATCAAATACAAGCTGAGATTCTACTTTAATAATTATTTCAAATCCAAACTTTTGGAGTGAGCCCCCAAAATGCTTCACTGTCCCATTACTTAATCAGGGCACTGTATGTATTCGATGATGTGTTTGATGAAGCCTCAAGAACATGTCATTGTGTTGCGGCTTTAGATTTTCACTGGTCACTGAGATGTTCTCTTCTAGATTGTTGTTGTGTGTTCTAGATCTGGGACTTTAACGGTCACTGCCACCACAGGCTGAATGCGGGCAGAGACAAAGCAGTGGAGATCTCCCAGGTTCTAGTGTTGAAGAGAACTGTACTTGTTATGGGCTGGGAGAGGTATGTGTGTGTGTGTGTGGGCTGATTCATACCTAGCGGTATATCACTTTCAACATCTAAGACATTATTTGAGCCTAAACTGCTCAACTGCCTTGCATCTGTGTGTCTGTCTGTGTGTGTGTGTGTGTGTGTGTGTGTGGGTGTGTGTGTGTGTGTTTGCTAATGTGTCTCTGTCTCTGTCAGTTGAGGCTGGTGTAACAGTGGGTGAAGGGAACAATCCCAGTAGTCAGAACATGTAAATCAGACAAGAGAGAGTTGACAGTGTGTGGGTGCTTCTCTGCTCCCCTCCTCCCTCTCTGTCCTCTCCTCCTGCCACAGACTCAAACCTATCTAGACATCTGGAACCTTACTAGTCAAAATACTGCTACAGTGCACTCACATCCACTCTTCATCATCATCATCATCACAACCTTACACATCCAATGAGTTTGTGTGTGTGTGTGTGTGTGTCTTCTTACTGTACATCTAAGTGAGTATCTTCTCACATCCACTCTTTATAATCATCATCATCACCTCACACTCAATGACTGAACACAGCAGTAAAACTATGGTAATGCTCATCTCTCTCCCTGTCTCTCTCTCTCTCTCTCTTTCTCTCTCTCTCCCTGTCTCTCTCCCTGCCTCTCTCTCTCTCCCTGTCTCTCTCTTTCTCTCTCTCTCTCTCTCTCTCTCTCTCTAGGATGTTAACAGTGTTTAGACCACACCTGTTCTCTCAGTTCTTTGTTCAACCATCTGAGTGGAAGGGGGGCGTTCACCACCGTGACGACGTTCTGTGTGCCACATTCCAGCCCCCGCAGACCCTTGTCACAGGTGTGTGTGTGTGTGTGTGCCTCATACCTGCCCCCTCAAACCGTTGTCAAAAGGCGCAAAGACCTCCCTGAGCATGTGTATTTGCACACATTTATATATTGTCTTTTTAAGTGTGTATTTTTCCAAGTGTGTGTTTGTGTGGATGTGCCTCAGAGTGAGAATGAGAGCTCAAGCAGAGGAAGAGAAAAAAACTGAAGAGCTTGAAATAGAAAAATATCTGGGAGCAATTAACTGATGATTAAAGTGTTATCAAAGGGATGGTGTTCCTTGTGTCTCTCTCTGCTGGGGAGCTCTCTCTCTCTCTGTGTGTGTGTGTGTGTGTGTGTGTGTGTGTGTGTGTGTGTGTGTGTGTGTGTGTGTGTGTGTGTGTGTTATCTGCCTGTCAAGACACAGCAGTACACCCAGTGGAGCCCTGAACTCAGGCTCAACTCTGATGTGCAATATGGCCACCGCTAAATGCTAATACACTCTGCGAAAATTCTGACTGATTATGGGCACAAATAACTTGAGATGTGTATTGGCAACTCAAACTTTCCTGCAAATATACGATTGACATGACTTACAGACAAGCTCAAGCTTAGGGTAGAGTATGTCAAGTTAATTCAACTGTCATGAAGTCATAATTACTAAGACCTATAGAAACATTTTCCTTCCTGGACAGTAGCCATTCTTGTATAGTGAGTTTTTATAGCTTTAGTGCTCATATTATGGCACAAACGTCTCCCAAGAAGTACACGCCTTTGAGAGCACAGATTACCTTGTACAACCTTTTACCCTGAGGAAGGAGCTCACTGCTGTGATAACTACATAAAGCAGGAAAAAGCAGGAGGGAAGTTGAGATGGGTCGTGTAAAATAACAGAGCAAAAGGCGACACTTTTGAAGACAAGGGCAAATGAAGCGAGAGAAAAGTTTTCATGTAAACAGAACTAAGCAGCTACTTTGGAAAGTAAAATGCCCATCTCTGACTTTAATTCTTTCCAAATGTACCCTTGCTCCATTTCCCTCTCTTCACCTTGCTCTCTCTCTTTCTCTTTCTCTCTCTCTCTCTTTCTGGATTATCCCAATGCCCAAATTGAATTATGTTTATTAGTGCTCTTGCTGCCTGAAAATAAAGTAAATGTATGTGTGTGTATGCGTGTGTGTGTGTGTGTGTGTATGCGTGTGTGTGTGTGTGTGTGTTTGTGTGCGTGTGTGCATGCACATATCAGAATGCAGAAGAGCATTTGGCTGTTGGGGACTTTACTCTCCTCATAAATATTCCACTCTGTGCAGCGCTATGCTTGGCCGCTCCTCGCTCTCCGACACTCACAGCCTGACACAGCACGAGCAGACAGAGTCCTCTCTTCCTCCTCTTTGTCTCTCTTCCTCTCATCCTCTACTTCATCTCCTCCTCCTGCCACATCTTCACACCTTCCTGGTGAGAGAAGACTGCACTACTCTGTTATATCTTAACTACAGAAATTCCTTAATACTCAAAATAATACTTACAATTCTAAATTATTGAAATACCATTCAGACACTCAAATGAACATAAACCTTTCACATCATTCACACAAAAGTTGCCTGAAACATTCTGGAGATGTTTAGCCTTTTTTCTACAGTATTCTATCATACAAATTGCAGGTGGTATGTTTTTCCGTAGGGGTTCCTCGTTCTAGTAGATTATAGAGTGTGTGTGGGTACAGTCTATGAGCATGTGACCCACACACACTCCATGCCTGCCTGCGTATTTGCATGCATGTGTGTGTGCTCTGTAAATGTGCTAGGGTCTAAGGGCAGTAGACCATGTATGAATGTTAAGTAATGTAATGTTTCCAGGAGATACGCACATTAGAGCAGTGCACCGTGTGGGTGTGTAATGTTCTGATGTCTGCACACTATGAGGCCAGTGTCTCTCCCTCTCCATCTCTCTCCCTCTCCCATACATTTTCTTTCTTTCTCCACCCACGCTGATGCAGCACACCTCAGGGACACTGAGCCTCTCAGCCTGTCCCTCTCCCACTCTGTCCCTCTCTTTTTCTTTCCCTCCATCTCTCCTTTCCCTCCCTTTTCTTGCCCTCTCTTACCTTCTTTTCCACATTGCCACACTGTGAGCCCACTGTTTCTAAGAGAGAGAGCTAGAGAGAGAAAACAAGAGAGTGAGAGAGACTGACAGAGAGAGGCCCTGATAACAGTCAGTGGATACGGCTGGCCCATGGGCAGCATGAATAATGTAATGGGCTCACACACTCATAAGAATCATACCTCCTACTGCTCGCACACACGCTTGCACATAGACCCCCACACACACACACACAGACAGACAGACAGACAGACAGACAGACAGACAGACAGACACACAGACACACAGACAGACAGAGAGACAGACAGACAGACAGACAGACAGACAGACAGACAGACACACAGACACACAGACAGACAGAGAGACAGACAGACAGACAGACAGACAGAGAGACAGACAGACAGACAGACAGACAGACAGACAGACAGACAGACAGACAGACAGACACACAGACACACAGACACACAGACACACACACACACCACCCGCTTGCTCACTCCTACTACTCATTCTCTCCTGCTGCTCAACTCTTGAACCTGAAAAAGGAAAGTTCTGCTGTATTCAGATCAGTTGTTCCAACATAACACGCCAGTACTGATCTGAATACAGCCAACATTTCTTTTAAGGTGAAAATTCAGGTTGAGCAGATGGTAGGTGAGAAGGACAGATGGTGTGTTATTGTTATGAAAGCATTATAAGGGCATTATGGTTTAGCAATATATAGCAAACTGAAAGCTGTGTATACTTTTTTGTCAGTTCATCTTATAATATTTCTAAGAAATATGGTAGATGGATTTGCTTTCACTAGTACAGATGAATGAGAAACCAATGTAGATTATTTATGCACCCAAATAGATTTTTGTTTCTGTTTCTTCTCGTTTCCTGTCCACACAGGAAGTTATGATGGGGAGATCACGGTGTGGAATAACAGCACAGAAAATGCTATAAGACAGCTCTGCCCTAATGCTGAGGGAAAACGCAGCAAGGTTCCATTGGGTCAGAACCACACCTGCACACAAAGTCACATACACACAAACAGTAGAAAAACAAACTGTCTCGAAAAGCTTCAACACAAATGTCCTTCCAATGCCCCACATCCTTAGGCCACCTCCAAGAGTCAGAGTGTTGGAGTGGTGAGGAGGACTCAGAGAGCAGCCGTGCCATCACCAGACTTTACTTTCTGCCCGGACGCAAGGGTGTGGCCACTGCCGGTAAGACAATGATATGCTAGTTTGCCACGAGGTACTTTCAGTCCATTGTATGCAAACATAGCTGGATTTATTACTAGTAAATTATTAATTTATTACTAGAGACTAATTGGTCTCTTAATTGACTGGACTGGATTTGGGTTGTATGTGTAGGTGGGGCGGACCTGATCTCTTGTGGTGGTTCTGGTCGAGTTCTGTTCTGGAACACGGTCCACAACTGTCTGGTTGGAGCATTCGTGGCCCATAAAGACTCAGGGTCGATCATCATGACCATGAGTGCTTGTGGTCAATACCTGGTCACTGCAGACATGGAGGGAACCCTGAAGACCTGGGACATACAGGTGTGTGAGAGAGAAGGGGATGGAAAGAGAGAGAGGGGGAGGAGGGATAGACTGAGAGACACAATTGAATAGGATGGATTGTCAAAGCTATTTTCTTCGCTCACTGTGTTAGAGAGAGACAGACATAGTTGTCTTTGGTCCTTCATGGCCATGGTGAAAATACTGCTATAGCAGTATATAAATTATTACATTTTATAATAAATAATAAAATAAGTCCTTTCAGATCACTAATCATGAAGAACATGATGTAAGAAAGTGCACACACTTCTGACTGGCTCTACTGAATGTTTAATCTATTTGGTTTGTCTGCCTATCATCAGAAGTACTGCCTTAATTCCAGCAAGGGTGTGACCAATGAGGCTCCAGAGCTCATGTGTAGTCTCTGCCCACACATGGACTGTGTAACTCACCTGGAGACTTGTATCCATGGCGATAGGCTCCTCCTCCTCTCAGCATCTGCGGACTGCAGTGTAGCACTCAGCTACCTGCCTGGGGGTACAGTTGGTGTCTTTGGACAGGTAAGTGCAGGTGTTAGAACACACAGGGCTCCAAATAGATTCTGTGTGTGTGTGTGTGTGTGTGTGTGTGTGTGCATGTGTTTGTGTGTGTGTGGGTGGTGTGCTTGATGAAATAGAAGTGAAATTCAAAATAAACCGTACTTTAGAAGTGTGTTTGTGAAAAGAGGTCTATATGAACTTGGCCCCAGGCTGTGTCTGTAGAGTATTGACACATTCCAGTTAGCCTGAGGCCTGTATGCTGTAACAGTGTGCTGTCTTCTAGAGCTCTCTGTCTCACACTACTCTCTCTCTAACTCTTCTACAACTCTCCTGCTTATCTGACATTTGCAGTATCTTAAGAGCGGTTACTGTATTGAAGGAGCACTCTTTACTACTTGGCTACTTTGATCCAAGACTGAGTGTTATCCTGTTTGGTATGCAGTCTCCTATTGTATGAGCCAGTCTGTGGGCCCTGGTCCCTGTTCATAGTTGTATAACTACATCCCTCTCCTCTCTCTTCCTTGATGAATTCACTGATCTGTAGTTCATTAGACAAGTGAAAGCTTCCAAGGAGGAAAGAGAAGATGGTGGTGTAGACGGATTTTGGTACCGCCAGCCTTGATTTCAATGTGCATAATTATTTACAGTTGAATGAGCTTGGCAGACGTACTGAATAAGTGGCACCCTCACCATTTGTCAATTCCTTTGTGATTGTAATGTATCTCACACCTTGTCTTTCGTTGAGAATGATATTTAAGGTGGGACAGCAAGATATTCTTTGAGTTTTGGGGTAGGCCCGTCACGGGCACCATTCTCCCATGTTGTCATTGACGCACGTTAACGTATGGTTAAAACCTACAGTCATATGTTGCTTTGAAACTGTTAAATTTGTTATTTTATCTCTCTATTCTTATTCTTCCTATGTGCATTAATGTGATGTTGTGCGCTAGATGAAGGTTCTGTTAATACAGCACGACATAATCGTAACCAGGTTCTCCCATTTAATGTCTAATGTTCACATGCATCATTAACTAGACGTAGAGAGAGTCATCAGCTTCAGATATTGGCGAGTAAACTCCTCGCAATCTGATTTATCTTAACTTTAGGGCATGGTAAAAATAGCATTTTGGGTATTCTTAATGGAATCTAGGATCCAATATGATCGATTGTCTGTCACATAGGGATGAGCAAAGCATTATCAATCATTATTAATCATGGAGTCATCTTTTGGAGATATAAGGTAATGTTAGCTTGCGTTAGTTGGTCATGTGACCACTTGTGATGAGTTTGTTCGATCATGTCCATAACTGTTAGAAGTAATCATTGGGAATAAATGTACACTCACCAAACACTTTATTAGGAACACCTGTACACCTTCTCATGGTGGAGGTGGTGTAATGGTGTGGGGAATGTTTTCTTGGCACACTTTGGGCCCATTAATACCAATCAATCATCGCTTGAATGCCACAGCCTATTTGAGTATTGTTGCTGACCATGTGCATCCCTTCATGGCCACAATTTACCCATCTTCTAATGGCTACTTCCAGCATGATAATGCACCATATCACAAAGCAAAAGTCGTCTCAAACTGGTTTTATGAACATGAGTTCAGTGTTCTTCAGTGGCCTTCCCAGTCAGCGGATCTGAATCCAATAGAACACCTTTAGGATGTGGTAGAACGGGAGATTCACAGCTTGAAAGTGCACCTGAAAAATCTGCAGGAATTACGTGATGCAATCATGTCATCATGGACCCGAATCGTGTGGAATCAATGGCACAAAAAATTGAGGCTGTTTTGAGAGCAAAGGGAGGCCCTACCCAGTATAGTGTATGGTGTTCCTAATAAAGTGTTCTGTGAGTGTATGTCTTATGTTTGACCCGTCATCTATTCTTCAGTGTTTTATGTTCATATTCTATAGTGGGAGGAAGGATAGAAGGACGCATCCTTCTGACTCCTATTTGAACTATAGGGCCTACTTCTGTCCTGTTTGCTGTTACATGCCCACACCCCTAGGAGGTTTACTGGCATTTGGAAGGACCAGGATCCACACACCCAGAACAGGAGCTGAGGCATGGAGGAGAAGGAGAAGGAGAGCCCAGGGGGACAGTGTTGCCTCAGGGCCCCAGTGGAAGCCCACCTGAGCTAGGCACCATCACCCCTAAAGGGGAGGGAGAGATGGGGCATACACGGGGGGAAGTGGGGGCAAGAGAGGAAAGAGAGATGGAAAGAGAGCCTGCATCAGTGTTAGTTCACTTCCTTTGAACTGTAGATTTATTATCATAATCACTTGGGTTAAACATTCTCACATTTTATAAATCATATCTTATCAATAGCAGTGAACCAATGAATTTATGTGTGTGTGTGCAGGTGTGCGTGCATGCATGAGTGTGTGTGACTTTTCTCTCCTTTCTTTTTACCTCCCCAGTATACCCAGTGAGTCCCCTCACACCGTCAGCATTTTAGGACGCGGCTACAAGGAGAGGCGCAGCCTGATTGACAGCAGACCTGGCCGTAGGGAGACACCACTGAGCTTTGATGTTGGTGAGTCATGGCACAGCTGATTGGTGATTAGCTGTATTCTATCTTTCCCTCTGTGTCTCTTTGCGAGTCTGTGACGACTGGTTGAACTTGTGTATCTCAGCAGCATGTACATCCCCTCCCCCCTCAGGTACATTCAGTGTGCTGCGTATGGAGGAACTCCAGTCTGTAGGAGAGCTGTCAAGACCAGAGTTTATAACTCACCCTCACCGATACTTTAACATGAGAGAGGATACCAGCCCAACACACACATCCATACCTGTTAGCAGAGAGGGTACACACACACACACACACACACACACACACACACACACACACACACACACACACACACACACAACTGACACAACAAAGAGCCATGTCTTTAGGTATCACTCTTGTCTCTAAATGCCATCTCCTTCCTTGCTACAGCAGTGAAAGCTGCCTTTGATGAGCGGAGTCTGTTTCCTAAAGAACTCCTGGATGGGGAAGAGAGGCGTAACCAAGGGGATGACAGGAGCAGCCATGGGGAGAGGGTACAGGAGAGCAGAGAACACCAGAGCCTAGGCCGAGGGCATGGCAGGAGGGACAGGTGAGAACACAATTGGTCAATGGTGTAGTTTACTTCAAAATCAATGCTGTGTAGATAAGAAAACTAATAAGTGTCCTCGCTCAACAGAAAACCGAACCCGTCTGGAACTTCAAACAAATGAAGACAAAATCATAGCATTTGTAATATAATTGTCAGCCAGCTCTTGAGATGATGATGCGGCTTTTACTATCATGACAGTTGTTACTGTGATATTCTACATTGTTTAATAAAGGTTAATCAAACACAGGTTAATTCACAGGTGACCATGAGAGCAGATGTTCTTTTAAATGAGATGTCTGATTTCAGAGGGTTGACATTTAATGGCACAAAAACACTATACTGAAGAATAATTAATGTATTTCTGAGAGCATTAACTGCCTGAAGTCTGTGACCCATTGACCCCACCAGACACTAGGTATCTTCTGTGGTGCATTTCCAATTGGATGTAAATCTGGAGATTGACTTGGCCACTCTAGAACGTTCCACTTTTTGGCCCTGAAAAATTCCCTTGCTGCTATGGCAGTACATTTTGGGTCATTGTCTTACTGTATGATGATGATGAGCACCATCCAATGTATGTGGAGGCATTTGCTTGTACTCGAGCAGACAAGATAAGTTACTGTACACTTCAGAATACATTCTGCTGCTGCCGTCAGCAGTTACATCATCAATTAAGACAAGTTAACCAGTTCTAGTTGCAGCTATACATGCCCAAACCATAACACCCCCACCATGATTCACAGGTGAAGTGGTATGCTGTAAATCTTTGGCAGATCCTTTTTTCTAAAACAAAATCCTCTCGCAATCACTCTGGTACATGATAATATTCACCTTATATGTCCAATAACTTTTTCCAGACCTCTGCAGGCTTTTTAGGTGCTTTTTTTTTTTTAGCAAACTGTAACCTGACCATCCTTTTTTAGGATAATTTGTGGTTTCACCTTGCAGTGAAGCCTCTGTAGTTTGGCGTATGTAGTAGTTTTGGTGACGTATTCTGCAGAGGGTAGTCTGACACATTCACGCCTACCTCCTGGAGAGTGTTCCTGATCTGTGGGACAGTTGTGTTAGGGTTTTTCTTCATTATGGTGAGCATTCTTCTGTCATCCACTGTAGAAGTCTTCCTTGGCCTACCAGCCTGTTTGCGATTGCTGAGCTCACCAGTGTTTTTTTCTTTTGGACGATGTTACAAACTGTTGATTTTGGCAAGCCTAAAGTTTCGGATATGTTTATAATAGTTTTTTTCTAATTTCTCTAACAAATAATGGCTTCTTTGACCTTAATGGCTTCCTCCTTCACTGCAGTGACAACTCTTTCTTAATGGGAGACAGACACCAATAGCAGACTCCAAAGGCAAACCAAAGCCTAGAATAAATGCCTAGGATCAACATTGAAAGTCTCTATTTGACCTTATAGCAATTGTTTGATTTCAAATCTAAACTGTTGGAGTATAGAGCCAAAAGAAGAAAAAAAAGCTTAATTTTCCCGATACTTATGGAAGGCACTGTAATTCGACACCTTATGAACTGCAGAATGTAAACAAACTGGAGATCATATAAAGGGTGGGACTCGAAAGCCCAGCAGTGGAAATTCAAACAGGCTTGTTCACTTGGCTCGATGCACCAGGCTTTGAGTACTAGCTGGCCACTAGTCACTGGCACCGCTGTTGAAAAGCGGCTATTGAGGTGCAAAGGACTTAATAATGATCATGGCCCTATGTATTTGTATATGAGTGGCTTTGCCTCATTGCTCACTGTAGCTTATTATGGCCTATTGTTGCATATTGTTGAGCATTTACTTCACCTGACTATTTGCGCTAATTGCACAAAGGTGACTTGCTGACGTGAGGACTCTTTCCCGCCAACCATTGCTCAGAGGACATCTTTATAATTCAGCTTATCTCTATGATGTAGCCTTCATACTCTTGAAATAAAGAGTAGAAGAAAATGTTTTACATTTATAATGCACTACACTTGCGCTCTAACCATAGGGTCGCACCAGGTGCTCCAGTTTTGCTCAAGATCGCAATGGCTGCTCTCCCTGTGTCATGGTCTGGATGACACACACACAGTGGTTTTATATTTTGTTGAAACTGTAAAAAAGAATGCACAGCTCTCTATCTATTTTTGGACAAATCTATTTTTGGACATGTTGACTTCGCACTGTTAAAGTGCTGTGAGTATCACTACTCAGAATGAGTCTCATAATGTGTGTGAAAGAGAGAGAGAAAGAGGACGGAGGAGGGGGAGGTAGGAAGAGAGAGAGAGAGACTGAGTTAAATTACCCCTCAGTACCTAGAAAAAGTTGTCCCTCAGTTGAAGGACAAGTGCGTAAAAGGACCTAACATTTTTTACAGACAACTTTTTTTAAATGATCGGAAAGCAGCGAATGGAGGGAAGAACTCTCCTTCATGACTTACCAGAACTTTCACTCCAGTGTGTGTGTGTGTGTGTTTGTATAGTACTGTGGTACTCAACAGAAAGGTTTTCGGGCCTGGTTTCGGTAAAGGGGGCAATTGGCAGATTTCTGCAGGGAAGGGAAGAGAGGGGGAAGAGAAGGAAGGGCTCATTCCATCATTGGCACTGCTCGTGTGTGTGTGTGGATGGGTGGGTGGGTGGGTATGTGTGTGTGTGTGGAGAGGAGAAGGAATGGGCTCACTCCATCAGGGCAGTGATTCTGCTGTGAATAAGAGCGGCAGGTCGGTTCCACACCCTCCATCACTGTGTGGTGAGTGTGTGTGTCTCTGCAATGGAAGTCAGTTATTGATGGGTCTGAGCGCACAGTCTAATCTCTGCAGCAACAGAGTGCTTAAATAACTGCAGGAGGAATGAGAGGCTGCCCTATCTCACACTCTCTCTCTCTCTCTCACACACAAACACGCACGCACACACACACACACACACACACACACACACACACACACACACACACACACACACAGTAGTGAAGTAGTGTAAAGTAGCAGGGAGGAAAAGCAATTACAGTCAAACAGGTTGATTTGATTATAATTTGAGCTTGTGCTGCTGTCACTTGGAGCGCACCTGTTACTACAGACAACCAAAGGAGATTGGAATTTTGGTTGTCAAGGTTGCAGAACTTTTTTTTTTGCATCTTTTAATTTCTGTAGAGCAAACTGAAATAATTTGTGATGGTTGTGGAAAACGGTTGTAGAAATGAATATTTATATATTCTCTCGTCTTTCTCATCTACCTTTTCATGTAGTGTGAAAGATAATCCGATGGGAATGAAAAAGTGGAGTGAAAAAGGAGAACAAGAAGGAGTCCTAAGGGTCAAATTTACATAAATTCTAAATTCCATATGATTTCAATGGATTCAATCTAGTATGATTCCATGCTGTTCTAGTGTGGCTCATGTCATCGTTTTGCATTGTCTAATATAATATCAGATATTCGCTCAATCATGAACACAGTGACTCCAACTACAGTACAAACCTAGCCCTACTTACTAAGGGTTTAAAGTACCAACACACATGTACAGTCATGAGAAAAAGTTAGGACACCCTATGAAAACCTTTGTCTTTTTCAACATATTCAAACATATGGACATTTGATATTCATTTGAACAATATTGAAAAATTGAGGTAATATAACTAAACAAATTACAACTGAAACAAATTATTTAAAAAATGATTGGTAAAATGTAATTAATAGAAATGCAATCTTCTTGTGAGGAAAAAGTTAGGACACCCCCACATTTAGTTCCACTTAAAATGCCTAAAATTATAATCAAGAGCACCACATCAGGTGCAAATGATTAGAACATTGTTACAGAGGATTTTGGAGGAGCCTGTCCTATTTAAACCTCAGACATTTAGTTTGGTTTGCTCTTGATTGTTGAAGTGAGTTGCATCACCAGGTAAAGATCTCCAAACAATTCGAAATTAGCCATTCCACTGTCCGGAAAATAATTTACAAGTGGAGAACATTTAAAACCACCACCAACATGGCCAGGTCAGGCCGCCCAAGCAAGTTCAGCCCAAGAGCTGACCGAAAGATGCTTCAAGAAGTCTCCAACAATCCCAGAATGTCATCACGGGACCTACAGGTATCTCTTGCCACAATTGATGTCAAAGTACATGCATCCACCATAAGAAAGAGACTGAACAAGTTTGCATTACATGGGAGGTGTGCAAGGAGGAAACCCCTGCTGTCAAAAAAACTATCAGGGCAAGGCTAAAGTTAGCCAGAGAACACCTAGAGAAAGACCAGAACTTCTGGAACAATGTGCTTTGGACAGATGAATCCAAAGTTGAACTATTTGGGCACAGTAAGAGTAGACATGTTTGGCGCAAAACCAAG
The DNA here is from genome assembly GCF_951799395.1 of Argentina silus. NCBI lineage: Eukaryota > Metazoa > Chordata > Actinopteri > Argentiniformes > Argentinidae > Argentina > Argentina silus. The sequence goes on from NC_139653.1 coordinate 23,441,164, forward strand.
ACAGCATTTGAGAACAAGAACCTCATACCAACTGTGAAGCATGGGGGTGGAAATGTCATGGTTTGGGGCTGCTTTTCTGCAGCAGGGCCTGGTCAGCTCACCATCATAGAATCCACTATAAATTCTGTATTGTATCAGAGGATGCTTGAGGAAAATGTGAGACCATCTGTTCGAAAGTTGAAGCTGAAGCGGATGTGGACCATGCAACATGACAATGACCCAAAACATTCCAGTAAATCTACCAAGGAATGGCTCAAGAAAAAAAATTGAGAGTTCTGGAATGGCCAAGTCAAAGCCCAGATCCTAATCCTATTGAGATGCTGTGGATTGATTTGAAACTGGCTGTGCATGCAAGACACCCCTCGAACATCACACAGCTGAAAGAATTCTGCAAGGAGGAGTGGGAAAAACTTTCTCCCAATCGATGTCAGAGACTTGTAGACAGTTATAAGAAACGTCTAATTGAGGTTATTTCAGCCAAGGGGGGCAATACTAGCTATTAGGGCATAGGGTGTCCTAACTTTTTCCTCAGTAGGAATTGGCATTATTGTTAATTTTTCGTTAAATAAATGATTACAAAGTTACATTTTCATTGTTTTTTGTTCAATTACATCCCCTTTATCTATAGATATTGTTAAAAAGAAGATAAAATATTTATATGTCCATATTTTTAAGAGAATAACTTAATATTTTGGGGGGTGTCCTAACTTTTCCTCATGACTGTATATGTGCTTCATTATACTCATATATAGATAGATACAGGGCAAATACAACCGCCAAATGCGGGTAGATTTTGGCATTGGCCGGTAAATCTGTAAGTTTTACCTGCCACTTTGGCGGGTAGCCAACAAAGGTTTGCGAATACTATGATTCAATTTAAAAAACGAAAGTCTGCGATCCGCAATTATGGTCACCGTTGATTCACCATTTGTGACAATATCCCTGCTGCTCCTGCCTCCTCCAGCTGACTGTAACTGCTGTGCGTCTCACGTTTCTCCTGACTTTCAAACAAGTCTATGAGCTTTCGTAGTTACAACAACGTCTGGTTACAAACTAAAATAAAGCAGTAAAATTCAACTACACACGACATCACAGCATAGCAACGCGACCGTGTGAGATAGAAAACATGCAGGGGAAAATATTCAGCTGTATTTTGACAGGGATAGGCGGGAAACTTTGAGCCTACATACAGCCTTTGTTCTGTGCAGGGAGTATATTGGTTTAAAAATGTGGCTGGTAAAAAAATCTGAGTGGCTGGTGAATTCTATTATCCACCGGACACCTTTGCTGGTAGACCAAAAAGTAAATTGTATGCCCTGGATAGATATGTTGCTGATTGTTCATTCATGATTCATATGTGATCAACACCTCTCTCTACCCCACACATGATTACTCTCCATCATACTCATAAAAATGTTTGTATATTAGTTATTCAATGGTTCGTGTTTTCTCTCTCTCCCTCTTGAAAAAGAGGAGAATCAAGATCTATTTTCACTCTCTCTCGTTCTCCCTTTCTCTTAATTCCTCTCTCTCTTTTTTTCCCCCTCCACACATCTTCATTGATGATGGAACCTAATGATGGAACTAAAAGTCATTATCATTAATGTAAGCGGTACAGCATATTCAAAAAGACACCCCAGCAAGGCAGAAATATAAATAGCATCACACACAAACACACTCCCTTTCTCTCTCACTGTGCTACACTACAACCTCTTCTCATCTACAATTCAAATCAGGCCCGCACAAATTATTTCAGCCCCGAAATTCCTAACTAATTGTATTCACAGTGTATGAAATATGGGCTGCACACTGTTCCGCGCGAAAACACAGGAGCTAAATTGCGAGGAACCAGGAGAATTGTAGCCTAGCGTAGCATGCCCCTGAGCCTATGGCAGTGTTAGCATTTCAAATTGAGTTACACGCCTAAACAAGCAAGGCCTCTGCTAGCGCTGGATCATCTGTTTACAACAAGGCAATGGTATTTGTTCTTTGTGTGTGTGTGTGTGTGTGTGTGTGTGTGTGTGTGTGTGGGGGGGGGGGCGCATGGAATATAATGTTTGATACCCTTTCTCATTCCATTCATTACAATGAGCCCATCCTCCGAATTTCTACCTCCACCAGCCGGAGGTGGGATGGATATAGGTTTTCTAAGGAGCAATGCTATTTATCCCCTTTGTCGCACAGTTGTGCAGTAATGTGAGGGGGTAAAGAAAATCAACTCGTTATTAGAGCAAAGCCCAGTTATTTCAGGGTGTTATGATAATGAATAAGTGAGGTGAGAGGAGAGGGGTGAACTTTTGATTAAATTAGGTTGTTTTGGGCTGTTGTAGTATTTATGCGGTATGGGTGTGTGTGTGTACTGTACATGTATGTGTGTGTCTGTAAATATCTCCATGTGTGTATTGTAAGTATTGTACTACTGCATGTGTAGTGGGCGTATGCAAGTTTACAGCACACATTTTGGTTTTATTGCTTGATTTCAAGATATTTACCATGAACCTAATTTACATTTGTCATGTAATTTAGCACTCCATGTCTCAGAGGCTGGTTAATTTTAGCGGCCACCACAAATGAGACTTACTGTCTTCTAGATTAATAACTGGAATTATATCATATCTCCCCTCCCACACACACATACACACACATTGTAAGTAACACACACAAGGCTTACAGGGGAAAGATTTATGCCATCAGAATGCTAAATAGGAGATAAAAACAGCCTAATATTAACAATGTATCAAGCTATACATTTAGTTAGACAGTATACAGTGCCTTCATAAAGTATTCAGACTCTTTTCATAAAGTATTCAGACTTTTTCCACATTTTGTTGTGTTATAAACTCAATTTAAAATGGATTAAATTAAAAGAATTTGCCATCAATCCACACACACACACACACACACACACACACACACACACACACACACACACACACACACACACACACACACACACACACACACACACACACACACACAACTCCAGAATGACAAAGTGAAAAAACAGGTTTTGAAATTTCAGTAAATGTATTAAAATTTAGAATTACAGAAATACCTCATGTACATAAGTATTCAGACCCTTTGCTGAAATGCAAAAATGTCATCAACAAATCACTCACTAAGTTGAATTGAGTCCATCTTAATGCAAGGATAATATCTTTGTTTTTATAGGGTCTCTGATTTGCATAGGAATCAATCAATCAATTAGTGTACCTGGTTAACATCGGGTACTTGAGGAGATCACGTGTGTTGGCAAGTCAGAGGTCGCAAGATTGAGACTCGATCTGAGCAACTTGAGGGCTACTTGTTTGCAATAATTTGAGAACTATTTCACATACACACTCATTATTACTGAAAAGATAAGGGAAAAAAATAGTTATTGTATGTCAGTGATCAATTCAAGCATCGTGATTGGCTGAGGTGTTCAGAGCCCTGGTTTAATTAAACAATATGGTAAAGAGGCTTTATCTTGTATAAAGGTCACAACTGTGTTGTTAGGCCTGATGCAAAATGGAGGCAGGCAACCCCTCAGCTGTGACTTTATTCATGATGAAGCTGACTAGAGAGCCTTATTGCTTTTATACAGTTACAAAACAAAATGAAGAATAAGTGTGACACGAAAACAATTTTGTAAGTCTTTATTTCATGATAGATTGTGGTGGTTTCCTGCCCTGCGCTCAGAAATGTAGTTCTCAAAACGACCACTGTTGTCAAGGTAACGTGATGAGCAATATTACTGCAACATTGTCTTACGTCTGCTATTGTCATTCTAGCGAAAGACTACTTTGCCTGAACTACCTGTCTTATAAGTCGTTGAACGATTCTTGATTTGTAAAGGTTTTCTGCCTCCGCGGAAATATACTGGCATGCAAAGGCAAAAGGCCTTAACCAAAATTGAAGTTGAAAATGAGTTATTGTCATTTTTGGAACATTAAAGATCTGCTTTATCGTCTGGACAAATATCTTGAGTTAATTTTTTTTTTTTAATTTGGGAGAAAATAGTGGGTTGTCTTTGCCGTAACTTCCAAAGCCCTAGAGAAGCCAAGGCAGAATCCCAACATCAGTTACGGTTCTTTGTCTTTGTTTCGCTGCATTCTGGAATGCTCAAATTGAGTTAAGGTATTCAGCCTTTGTTTTGCTGCGCATCAAAGTGAAGTTACTATTTACCGCGCTGGAGTTACTGTGTTATGCCTATTAATATCTGTCATCGAAGCATTTCTGACACACACACACACACACACACACACACACACACAGTAGCTTGAATAAAGTGTAAAGCAAATGTTGTGCAGTGGTTGTTTTTACTAACTGTAATGATGTGTATAGCTCGGCTATACATATCATCGACCTATAGGTGTCGCTATAGTTATTAAGAGTGAGCGCACCTGCTGATAGAGTTCAGTTATAGTTGTACCTGCTTGGTGAGCAGAGGTAAATAAAGAGCTAGCACTGCTAGCATAAAGATACAACTTTACGAGGTCTTATTTGTGCTACAAGAAGAAACATTACACTGTGGAGGTGCGGTAAACAATGAGACAAGGAGTCGAAGGCAAGTCGAGTCTGTTTACTCTCCACATAAAATACAACTAACAACAACACTGAGCGGGCATGACAGTGCACCCGGAACCAAAAACATATAACTTCCGCCCACTCTCTTAAAGGCACAGATGCCCTGGTGAATGTCTCTCTCTCTCCTCCCTTGTAGGTCACTATACAGGCCTCCCCAGAATTCACCATAACAAAACGCAGTCAATCAATGAACAATTAACATAGTAAACAGTCAACGTGGCGGTGGCCGTCTCAAGTGGCCAAAACGGCTGCGTTTAGCAGGAGGGGGGTCAAGGGCCCTGGGCGGCTTTAGAGCCCGGGCAGGGGCCGGAGGCCGCAGCAGGGGGGCGTCCCCGCCGTGGGGGTAGGGCCAGCTGAACCGGCCCGTCAATGTCCAGATGAGCAGGCTTGAGACGGTCCACTGTGACCCGCTCTGGCTTACCCCCATGTCCACAACAAAGTTCTTAGTTCCCGCCTCCAGGACGCGGAAGGGTCCATCGTATGGGGGCTGTAATGGAGTCTGATGGCTGTCATGGCGGATGAAGACGTATCTGGCCGACAGCAGGTCCTTGGGCACGTAGGACCGGGGGACGCAGTGGCGAGATGTTGGGATGGGGACAAAGGCATCAGCGACGCCCCGGGACACCGCCCGATGAGAGTCGTCAGACCAGGGGGATGCGGCCTCCGGGAGGAACTCCCCCGGAACTCGCAGTGGCTGGCCGTACACCAGCTCAGCGGATGAGGTCTGGAGGTCCTCCTTGGGAGCAGAACGAAGACCGAGCATGACCCACGGGAGGCGGTCGGCCCAGTTGCTGTCCGTAAATCTGGCCCGCAGAGCAGCCTTCATGGAGCGATGGAACCTCTCACAAAGTCCGTTGCCCTGCGGGTTGTACGCCGTAGTGCGGTGGAGCTTCACCCCCAGGCCCTCAGCCACCGCAGTCCAAAGCTCTGATGTGAACGGTGGGCCCCTGTCGGAGGTGAGGTCAGCCGGCGTGCCGAACCGGGCAACCCAGCACGCGATGAACGCCCGGGCCACCTCTGCTGATGTGATAGACGACAGGGGAACGGCTTCCGGCCACCTGGTGGTTCTGTCCACCATGGTGAGGAGGTGAGTGAACCCGAGGGAGGGGGGCAGGGGGCCCACCAGGTCCACGTTGACATGGTCGAACCGCCTCTCCGGCACCAGAAACGGCGCCAAAGGGGCCTTGATATGGCGTTGTACCTTGGCACGCTGGCACGCCACGCAGGAGTCAGCCCACGTCCTGACGTCCCTTCTGAGGCCCGGCCAGACGAACTTGGCCCCCACCAACCTAGTGGAGGCTTTCACGCCCGGGTGGGAAAGGCCGTGGATGGTGTCGAAAACACGGCGCCGCCAGCCAGCAGGCACCATGGGGCGCGGTTGGCCAGTGGAGACGTCGCAGACTAGCGTGGCTTTGGCGTCATCAAACACCACGTCCTCCAGCCGCAGCCCAGTGGGGGCCGTCCGGTAGGCTTGAATGTCCGAGTCTGTGGCCTGGTCAGTGGCCATGGCAGCGTAATCCAGTCCCAAGTGCACGGACCCCACGACCGACCGGGAAAGGCAGTCGGCGACAGAGTTGTCCTTGCCAGACACATGCTGGATGTCCATGGTGAACTCGGAGATGGCAGAGAGCTGACGCTGCTGTCGACCAGACCACGGCTCCGCGGTTTTGGCCATGGCGAATGTCAGCGGCTTGTGGTCCACGAAGGCGGTGAACCGGCAGCCCTCCAACAGGAATGTCATCCAAATAGACGAACAAGAACGGCATGTCCCGCAGCACAGAGTCCATCAGGCGCTGAAACGTCTGCGCCGCCCCTTTAAGGCCGAAAGGCATCCGCAGGAACTCAAACAGGCCAAAGGGCGTGATGACCGCTGTCTTGGGGACGTCCAGTGGTTGGACCGGTACCTGGTGGTATCCTCGCACCAGGTCCACCTTGGAAAAGATGGTGGCCCCCGCCAGGTGGGCGGAGAAGTCCTGTATGTGCGGGACGGTATACCGGTCGGCAGTCGTGGTGTTGTTCAGGCGACGGAAATCGCCGCAGGGGTGCCAACCGCCATCAGCCTTAGTCACCATGTGCAGGGGGGAGGCCCACGGGCTGTTCGAGCGGCGCACGATGCCGAGGCGTTCCATGGTGGCGAACTCCTCCCTGGCAATCACGAGCTTAGCAGAGTCGAGGCGCCGCGCACGAGCGTAGACTGGAGGGCCGACGGTGGTGATGTGGTGCTCTACGCCGTGCTTAGCCACTGCCGACGAGAACGTGGGTGTGGTGAGGACAGGGAACTCGGCCAGTAGGCGCTGATACTGATCCCCGGTGGCGAATGTGTTTGACAGGCAGAGCCCGCCAACCCCTCCAAGCGTGCAGGGGTATGTAGCAAAGGCCACAGCATCGATCAGGCGGCAGTTCGTAACATCCACCAGCAACCTGAAGGCACAGAGGAAGTCCGCGCCCAGGATCGGCATAGACTGCAGTCACGGCCAGCACCCATAGCTGCTAATGAGCGCCGGCCTTGGCGTTTCCCTGCACCCCGAAACTGCATGGTTGGCGACACTGCTTAGCCTTAGCTCCAAACCTGGCATGGTAATAACACAACCCGTCGTCGCGCTGGCGCGGGCCGTCACCGCGGCTGCGGTGCCCATGGTGTCCTCTGGAGGGGGGGGCGGGGTCGAAGCGCCCAGGGTAGGGAGCAGCGCGTGAACAAACTGCTGCCGGTTGGCAAGGAAAATCCTGTCTGCCTCCGCAGCCAGCTCACGGTAGTCCTTGGAGGAGGAGAGGGAGGAGCTGGCTAGCGCAGTGCGTACCGGCGCTGGGAGCTGCCGCAGGAAAATGTGAGTAAAAAGGAATGAGGGATCAGCCGAGCCCAGCACAGCCAGCATTTTCTCCATTAATTCGGACGGCCTGCTATCCCCTAGGCCGTTGAGGGACAGCAGGCAGTCTGCCTTCTCCATTTCTGACAGTTCGAAAAGTCTCAAGAGGAAAGCTTTGAGTGCGGCGTACTTGCCGACAGCCGGTGGAGCCTCTAGCAGTGCCATCGCTCTGGCCGTCGTCGAGGCATCCAACGCCGCCACCACATGGAAGTACCTCGTCACATCGTGCGTTATACCTCTTAGCTGGAACTGGACTTCAATGTGCTGAAACCACGGCCGTGGGTTGCGCTGCCAAAAGTCAGGCAACTTGATGGTCGCGGCGTAGATGTTAGCATTTGCCGCTTCTCCCGCCCCGCTCGGTCCAGGCATTGCAGGGTAGTTGTTGCCATCTTCGGATGTCGACATCTGACTCTCTCCTCCCTTGTAGGTCACTACAACACTAACGTTACATCTAGCTTTTAAGAATGGCCCATTGCTCTTGAGGCAAAATGTTGGTGGAGATGGCTTAGAAACGCAAAGATAAAGATCAAGAAGTCGGTCGGCAATCCACTAAAATTACTTGTTAGCTGGCTTAGGCCAACTACTTGACGAACAAAACCAAACTGCTACCACATGCGATCAGAATGCAAACAAAGCATTGGAAACAAACAATAACTAGATCGCTTGCCAGCTGTAAATAATCGTAAATCATACTCAATGTATTCTTTTTTTCGTGTCATGCAGGCTAGTCAGTGCCAGCCTGTGACAGCCCGACACTGACAGCCAATGAAACAGAGCGAGTGGGTTAGGGCTTGCATAGACACACAACACTAAGTAGCACACACAAGCTCAGCAGTAACAATTCACAATTAAATAGATAGCCTACATTTTCTTGTAACTTGATAAAAATCCATTGCAAACAACATCCTCTGAGAAGTTAAAATGCTAGAGCATTACTCACAGGTGTTCAACACGTTGAATCCATTACATGAGTCGTTCTTGAGTATCGTACTCTGGCACCCATCCAATTCAATTCATAACACGAGTCTTGTATCCTTTACTATTCGTTGCGTTAGTAAACATTGCACTCAAAATTAATTGCAAAACGTTATCCCACATGCAAAACTGTGGGATATGTATTTACAAAAAACACTGATGGGTGACAGTCACCCACCTGTGTGTTACATAGGTCTATACAATATTAATTTCCTATGCATGTCTCTAATTATTATTTGCTTTATTAATTTCAGTTTCTTGTGGGGATATTCCTTGCACAATGCAGCCAAATGCAGACAAAATGCAGACAAAATGCTCCCTGCAGAAGAGACTAGAAGAGAAAGAGTGGACAATTCTGGACAATTATAATGATATCAGTTTTCCTGATTAGCTGTTTTACATTTACATTACATTTTACATTTACGGCATTTAGCAGACGCCTTTATCCAAAGCGACTTACAACAAATACATTTTCAGAGGACAAATGGAGAGAAATCTGGGGCAAGTACTGGGACATGCCATACCCTGAGAAATGTTCCTTCATGTTTTGCGGAACAGATTATCTGCTCATCACCAGCACACCTGACTCCACCCTTGCTCCAGCCCCAGAAGACCTCACCCTTCCGCCACTGGCTACACCAGAGCCCACCCTTGCTCCAGCCCCAGAAGACCTCACCCTTCCGCTACTGGCTACACCAGAGCCCGCCCTTGCTCCACTTACTGCACCACAGCCCACTCTTGCTCCTCCGCCAGAGCCCACTCATAAACCACCAATAAGAGAACCATGTTGCCCCAAATGCAGGAGAAAATGCTCTGAGAAATTTTCAGAGGACAGACGGAGAGAAATCTGCCATACCCTGAGAAATGTTCCTTCAAGTTTTACAGTGAGCCAGGTACCGACCAAAAGTCTGTGGTGATGGAAAAGTCGGCAGGGCAGGTCTTTCATCTACAGGTTGAAAGATGAAGGTCCCACAGCAAAGATTTCTTCCTTTCAACTTTAGGGTACCACTCGACTAATGACAGCCTGGTCCTCTCAGTGATAGGCAAAGAAATCACAACTTCTCTTGCTCCACCGAAAGATCAGAGAGGGAGACATGCACCAGCCAACAAGATGGACCTGAAGCCATTGCATGATCACATTGAGTCCTTCCACCCGACTGTCAGCCACTATCGGAGGGAGCATGCCCCAAACTCATGTATTCTGACTGTAGATCAAGGCAACAACTGCGCCTGCATGTTTTATCGAAAGGCTGTGAAGTCTAAGAACATTAGCTTTACTAAGCTTGGAGAGGAGGAGTGTGAGAGCTGTCTGCTGCAGGAAGAGCATGTGAAGGCTGACCACCAGGGGGAGACTGCAGCGAACTGCCCGCAGTGTGAGAGGTGGCAAAAACACAAGGATTCAGCAGCAGAGAGCAGGCTACACTGCAGGTCAGATGTGGAAAGCGACTGGCCTGAAGATACATCGACCAGAAGTGTAGACCTGCAGAAGGTGATCATTCTCCCACGAATGCCTGGTGTCAAGTCAGCCGTGAAGCACTACAGAGATAACATCGGCTTATGCAGCGGCATTGGAGAAGGAGCGGTTGTCTACTGGGTAGACAATTGTAGCACTCAGAACAAAAATGTATGCCTTTTCTCTTCGCTTGTGTCCTTAGTTAACTCCAACATCATCTCGACTGAAGACATCACCCTTAAGTTCTTCGAGCCAGGGCACACATTTATGAGTGCGGACAGTTTCCATCATGGCGTGGAGCAGGAGATGAAGAGCAGACCAGGAGGGGAGGTCTACAATTTCGAAGACTTACTCTCTGTGGTGGGAAACTCCAATTCCAAGAAAGTTGAGGTGGTGGAGCTCAGAAATGAAGGCATCAGGGACTGGACAGATGGCCACTCTGCAGTCAAAGGGAAGAAAATACCCAAACTGGCAGACCTTAAAGTTGTCCAGCTGTGACGTGGTTTAAGGAGCATGTTTGTGAAGATGTCCCATGAGGAGGAGGACTTTACAGAGCTGGATTTCCTGCAGAATAAGTTTCAGCTAAAGATACCCACCACCTTGAGGCCACAGGACAAGGGCATAGAGGAGGCAAAGAAGAGGGATATCCTCAAGAAGCTGGGTCCCCTCATGCCACCCACCAGGAGGCTATTCTGGAGCTCCCTGCCTGTGAGCAACACCAATGAAGAGTAATGAGAGGAAGAAAAAAAGAAGGATAACCATCACTAATATATGAAGCATAAGATAACCATCACTAATATATGAGGGCTATCATATACAGTAGGAGAGAACTTTATGGATAAGATTAATTGTTACCTTAAGGCAGTGGTTCCCAAACTTTTAACAGTCATGTACCCCGAGACACTCTACATCCTACTGAGTACCCCGAGCACCACAGACAGCTCACTACAATGTTTTTTGTTTGTAATTCTGCTGCATAAACAAAAAGTAAACACATATATATAAAATACATCAATTATAAATATGAGGCAGAATAACCAATAGAGTTTGACATATATGATCTAAAGTAATCCAGCTATTCATGGAACAATATGCCGTCTCAGACGCCTGGCGCTTTTTTAATCCTAGCACCAAGCAGTTCTCATTCTTCTCTCCTGTTCATGGAACGTTCTCACGAATAGATTTCTTTCTCATTGATAATAAACTCCTCTCCTCTGTCACGTCGTATTCCTACAGTCCCATTGTAATTTCAGACCATGCAACCGTTGTCATGGATGTCTCCTTCCCAGGCAGATCTCTTTCCCGCTCTCCCTGGTGCTTTAATTCATTGTTACATTCTGACACCAACTTTATTAGCACAATTAACAGTCGTATTGATCTTTTCATATCTACCAATGTCAATCCAGATGTATCTGCAGCAAACTTACTTAAGAGGAGAAATAATATCTTACTCTGCTTATCAGAATATGACATTCTGGTCTCCAATGAAACAGCACAGTCCCTGTTAAAAACACGCCATAATTACTATGAATTTGGAGATAAACCAAGTAAATTGCTTGCTCACCAAATTCGGCAATCCTCCTCATCAATGCACATCACCCAGATTAACACAGATATTGGAACAACCATTAACCCTCAACCATTAACAATCAGTTCAGAGTTTTATGCGTCATTATACTCCTCTGAGTGCCCAGATAACGAAACACAGTATGAACACTTTTTTAGTTCCTTAGATATCCCTTCCATCAACTCTGGAGTGGCATCTAGTCTGAATGCACCATTTACAATAAACGAATTTAGGAGTGCTTTAATGCTTATGCAGAATGGGAAATGCCCTGGCCCTGACGGTTTCCCTGCTGAATTTTTTTAAAACATTTGCAGATACACTGTCCCCACTGCTACTTAACATGTTTAATGAATCACTGCAAAATGGCTCACTCCCTCTCATGTTACGTCAGGCTACTATTTCTCTTATATTGAAAAAGGATAAAGACCCACTGTCCTGTAGTAATTATCGCCCTATCTCTCTGCTTTGTGCAGATGTCAAAATACTGGCTAAAATGCTGGCTAGGCGGCTGGAGTGTGTCCTGCCAACTATCATCTCTGCAGACCAAACAGGGTTTATAAAGAACAGACATTCCTTTCATAATGTCAGACGACTGTTTGATATTCTGTATTCTACCACTGACGACCCTGAGCTGGTCATTTCAATGGATGCCGAAAAGGCATTTGACCGTGTGGAGTGGCCCTACCTGTTTTACACATTGAAACGTTTTGGCTTTGGCGATACATTTATATCATGGATTAAGCTTTTGTATACATCCCCTCTTGCTTGTGTCCGCACAAATAATGACTACTCTGACTATTTCTCCCTCAAACGTGGTACCCGACAGGGCTGCCCACTCTCTCCATTACTGTTTGCCATTGCCATTGAACCTCTAGCAGTAGCCCTCAGGTCCAGTCAGATGTTGGGCATCTCAAGAGGCGGCATGGAACATAAGCTATCCCTGTACGCCGATGATCTCTTGGTCTTTCTTTCTAGTCCAGACAAATCTATCCCCCTTGTACTAACCGTGTTGAAAGAATTTGGCCATATCTCAGGTTATAAATTAAATCTGCATAAAAGCGTACTTATGCCAGTTAATGCGGCGGCCATAGCCCATCCCCTCTCAAAGTTACCATTCAGAACGTCTCTGGAGCACTTTAAATATTTGAGTGTCTGTGTAACTAAAAACTATTCAGAACTATTTAAATGTAACTTTTCCCCTCTTTTAGCTAGGCTGTCCCAAGACATCCATCGTTGGTCACTCTTGCCTCTGTCTCTCGCTAGTCGAATAAATTGTATTAAAATGAATGTACTGCCCAAGTTCTTATATCTATTCCAGCGTATACCTATTTTCCTCCCTAAACACTTTTTCCACTCTCTTGATAGCTTAATCTCACAATTTATTTGGAACAAAAGCACCCATAGAATCAAAAAAGACATTTTACAAAAGCCTAAACAGTTGGGCGGCCTTGCTCTACCCAACCTTTTGCTTTACTATTGGGCTGCAAACATTATATCAATATTGCACTGGTGCCACACCAACAGCCAATCTCCACCATGGCTGCAGGTTGAGGAAGCCTCATGTAGTCCCTCTTCTCTGATGTCCCTGTTGTGCCTCCCCTTGACTTCGTCACCAACTGCGCACTCCAGTAGTGTCGTAGTGAAAAACTGCCTTAAAATCTGGAATCAGTTCAGGCGGCACTTTGGGCTACAGATAATACCTGTCTTGGCCCCAGTACATTCTAACCCTCTGTTCACTCCATCAGTTATTGACAAGGTTTTTTTGATCTGGAAAGACCTAGGGATTGTGTCAATAAAACAGCTTTACATTAGTGGCATATTTGCTTCCTTCGACCAGCTAACTCAGGCTTTCAATTTGCAGCCCACTCATTTCTTTAGATATTTGCAAATTAGAGATTTTGTTCGCAATCATTTTCCAGGCTTCCCTGCCCTCCCTCCCTCTACTCTTGTTGATACAATACTTGGTGTTGACCCCAATCTCAAAGGTTCAATTTCAATACTGTACAATACTCTTCTCAAAAGTCAGTCAACAACCTCTGATGCTTTGAGCAATGCTTGGTCTGCAGAGCTTGGTGGGGATATAGATCCTGCCGCCTGGGAGCATGCCCTGAGTTGGGTCCACTCATCGTCTATCTGTGCTCGCCATGGAGTTTTACAGTGCAAAGTGGTTCACAGAGTTCACTGGTCTAAATGTAAGTTGGCTCGTATCTACCCTGACATTGATCCGAACTGTGACAAATGTCACCAAGGACCAGAACTGTCTTTGTTGGTACCTTGTTTCACAGAATTAATCTGAGTATTAATTTCACTTCATGTAGGAGGTGTTTTGTATATCTGTTATGCTCAAAATCAACACAACAAATAAATCATACAAAAAAAGAAAAAGAAAAAGAAAAAAAAGAACTGGTATGTGGTACCTGGAACTGGTACCTGTATGACCTGAGCAGTGCGTCCCAACAGCAGGGGCTTTATTTGTAGTACCAGTACAATTTTCTGTTGCCCCTCTGGTGTGGGCTGAACTTTTTTTTAGCCATTTATCCATTATTATAACAGCAATTTTGTATTCCTTGGCACAAGAGCATAAACACTGTTGTGATTGGTCAAAAGGTGTCTGCTCTCGTGCACTCATAGGCACAGGAAGATATTCGTGCTAAATTTAAAATTGAATAAATAGAATATTTATTTATATTCTTAAATTTAGCTACAACAGTTAAAGTCCATACATTATTTGTCACTGAGGGCATCAGCTGATGCAAGGTTACACTGTATGTGTGTGTGCGCGCGAGAGAGACAGAGAGAGAGCGAAACGACAATGAGAGTGCATGAGACGTGAGAGAATACTTCCATCACAATACATCTAATCAGTGATTAGATGGGGCAAATATATATATATATATAGAGAAACTTAAATGTAGCCAATTCAAGGTTACAATTGTGGCTTTTGCATGGCAGCACCCCTCACTCAAGATGCCTTCCCATGCGCCTACATACACTCAATCGCCAAAATAATTGTCATTTAAAAATTAAACCAGTGGTGATGAGATTGTCCAGTTAGTATTGATCACTTTTCGATTTTTATTATTTTCGTTTTCTAATTTAACATAATTAATGGATTGTGTGGGCGGGATTATGTTCAGGCATGTGAAAACGTGTTCGTTTATTTGAAGGAGAAGACAAACTACTTCTTACTTTTAGCTATTTATTTATATGTCAGAATTCTAGGCTTGTACAAGGACCACTTTTTGGCGAGGAAAATCACAGTCAGCAAGCTGTTAATCTGTAACCAACCTTCCAAAAATGGATGCATTCAAACAGTCAAACAAAGCATTTACAGTAAACAAAGTGATTGTGATTGGCTATTTGGTTGGGGAGGAACCGTGGTTTAGACTTGGCTCTTCCCTTGTTGGTTCACAGGCAGTGTTGCCAACTTGGCGACTTTCTCGCTAAATCTGGCGACTTTCCAAATCCTCTTAGCGACTTTTTTAGTCAAAAGCGACTAGCGACAAATCTAGCGACTTTTTCTGGTGTTATTGGAGACTTTTCTGGTGTTTTGGAGACTCTGACGTGAAAGCACGTATCGCTCTGCAGTTACTGTCCTCAACGAGCAGCGGGTGCTGCCGTGAGCCCCTCCCCCGTCCCAAAGCACTCACAGGCGGTCAGTCTCACAGTAGCCTCGCGCAGCAGTCCCAGCTGCAGTCAGAGCAGAGAGGACTGCGCGAGACTGTTTTCTTCATCCCGCTCCTGCCCGCTCTCACTGAATTTCTGACCATTACCGCCCGCGACCGCAGGGTGCGTGTTACACTCCCGCCCGCTCCCGCAGTGTGTATGTCCACTCCCGCCCGTGTCCGCAAAACTCTGAGAATTTCTGCCCGCACAATAATAGAGATGCATTGATTTTGTGTCTTCTCCCGTCCCGCAGGAGAAAACACGTAATTTTATAGGCTATTAATAAAGAGATTCATGGGCCTAGACTACATCCCGATCCCGCAGTGTTTTTTTTAGCCGCCCGTTCCCGCCCGCAGCAAAGTTCAAACCGCCCGCTCCCGTGAGATTTGCGTTGGGTCCCGCGGGACCCAATCCCAATGCAGCCCTCTAACCCACACCACTCCGCGTCCAGACTGCAAATGAATCGCAAATTTCTATTGTCCCTTTTTGGTCCATTTAGATTGTTAATGTTGTCAAGTTAAAACCGTCTATACAAAAAAAAAAATGGTATAGTTATGGCAAAAAAAAATCATGTTTTACTGTGACTTGTTGTAGGCTCCTAAGTGGAGCATAAGGTTAGAAACTAAACCAAACTTAAGAAAACTAAACACAAAAAAAACCCTAAGTAACTCTGCCAGAGTGTCTCTTTTGGGTCACTTTGCCGGTCCCAAGCTCGGATAAAGGAGGAGGGTTGGACGTAGAGCTAGCAATTCCACCCCACATAACAGTGTTTTGATTAAATTTGATATTCTAACATTTAACAATACAGGACAAAATTGTTTTATGTAATGTGGGTCTAGACAAAGCATTAAAGTCATTAAGTTATTTTGAGAAGTGATTTCAATGGCAAAATTAAAAAAAAAAAAAAGAATCAACAGAAGAAAGTTCATTTGTAGTTCTAAACATATTTAGGGTGCTTTTTACTCACTTTTTGTCTCTCCCACGACGTTATTCCTCTCTCCTACAGCGTCCAATACATTACATTAGGCGATGACGTCATTTAGCGACTTCTAGCGACTTTTGGGTCAGCCAATAGCTACTTTCCTTACTGAGGAGTTGGCAACACTGTTCACGGGCTGGTCACACCATTCGTCCCATCTGCGGAGTCAGCACCCTGTTAGAGATAAGATACCTACTCTGGTATGTCCTCCCTAGCCTGGTACTTTTCCACTATAGCTCTTTGTGTAAGCGTGTGTTGCAACATCTTTCTTGATGACCTGGCTTAACCTCTCCATGTATTAATCCTCATCTCATTTATCAACAGGCCATCACATTAGTAAATTTAGCACACTGGAGTAATGTATTTTTCTTATAGCAATAATAAACTGTTTTTATAAAAATAATTTCTAACAGGCAACATTGGAGAAATGCGTTCCAGCTAAATTTAACGACCCTGCGCGATTCACACTGTCGGTTATTTTGTAACCTAATTGATATTCTATGAACATTATCCCTTACATATTAGACATTGTAATAATATTATTCTGTTGGATAGAGTGAATGCATTTATTTTTGGTAGTGAGATTGCAATCGGCTATTCAACAGGACTGTTTAGGAAGGTAAATCACAGATTTATTTCGCGTACCCCCTAGGTCGATCCACGTACCTCACTTTGACAATAGTGGCCTTAAGGCATTTGCATTAAATAATTTCTATTTCATGTTGTATCTAATTTGTGGGAGAGAACTTTACAGAGAGAACATGAATTGCCATTTTGCATTACATAATATACATTTTACATTCTACCTAAGATAATTTATTTATACAGTGTGACTTTTATTCACTATTAGAAAACTTACACACGACATCAACAACAACTTTTATCCCCTATACGTTTTATCTGAAAACGTTTACTGATATTTAACCTAGGGCATTTTTACCTATTATTGGCATTGCAATAACACATTTAAACACATTGTATAGAAAATAAAAAAATACATTGCACCTTTATATTTTAAGATTACCTCTACGCATTTACCGTACACACATTTTCTTCCATTTACATAACCTTTTTAATATATACCATCTCATTCTTTAAATCCTTCCCGTATATTCACTTTGTCGTATTACATTCTATTCCCCATGCGAGCATATTCGTTTACCCACACACACACACTAGACGTGCGCTCCATTTTTCTCGTCACCAACACGATCCTTTTCACACACTAGCCACGACCCTTTCACGTGCGAGCCAAGAGCTAGCTAACCCTTTTATCTGTAAACTTCGGTATAAACTTGAACTACATCATTTCTTTCACTTAATTTCCCGAATATGTTATAGTAACATATTCACATACAAATTCACTTTTACAACGCTTACATACCTGAAAGCGGAAATATATGAACGAATGAAACACAGGACACAAAGCGTATTCAATCAATCATAAGGTTTAATGAAAGAATCGCAATGTGTCCTCCCCCTTATTGGAACTTTGCAAGACCAGTGTAATCAACCCCTCATCCCACATTAGACCCAGATAGCCGATGGCAGATTGCCTATTATCCTACCTGAGTAAAAACCCTACAAAGCTATTGCAATATTTTCTTTAGAATCAACATTATCTATAATACTCCTATCTGTCTATTTTAGTTTAAATCAGTGTTACATACAATATTTAAATATATGCCTATTAGTGTAAATCAGTGATACATACAACACTACTATATCCCTCCGCCACATATGCACTGTTTTGTATACACAAAAGTATGAGCACCCGTTTCGACTGCTAGCTGATATATATACACACACACACACACACACACACACACACACACACTTTATTAGGTACACCTTGCTAGTACCCAGTTGGACCCCCTTTTGCCTTCAGAACTGCCATAATTCTTTGTGGCATAGACTCAACAAGGTGCTGGAAACATTCCTCCGAAATTTTGGTCCATACTGACATGATAGCATCACGCAGTTGCTGCAGATTTATCGGCTGCACATCCATGATGCGAACCTCCCGTTCCACCACATCCCAAAGGTGCTCTATTGGATTGAGATCTGGTGACTGTGGAGGCCATTGGAGTAGAGTGAACTCATTGTCATGTTCAAGAAACCAGTTTGAGATGATGTGAGCTTTGTGACATGGCGCGTTATCCTGCTGGAAGTAGCCATCAGAAGATGGGTACACTGTGGTCATGAAGGGATGTCAGCAACAATACTCAGGTGGGCTGTGGCGTTTAAACGATGCTCAATTGGTACTAAGGGGCCCAAAGTGTGCCAAGAAAATATCCCCCACACCATTACACCACCACCACCAGCCTGAACTGTTGATACGAGGCAGGATGGATCCATGCTTTCATGTTGTTTACGTACAATTCTGACCCTGCCATCTGAATGTCGCAGCAGAAATCGAGACTCATCAGACCAGGCAACGTTTTTCCAATCTTCTATTGTCCAATTTTGGTGAGCCAGTGCGAATTGTAGCCTCAGTTTCCTGTTCTTAGCTGACAGGAGTGGCACCCGGTGTGGTCTTCTGCTGCTGTAGCCCATCTGCTTCAAGGTTCGACGTGTTGTGTGTTCAGAGATGGTCTTCTGCATACCTTGGTTGTAACAAGTGGTTATTTGAGTTACTGTTGCCTTTCTATCATCTCGAACCAGTCTGGCCATTCTCCTCTGACCTCTGGCATCAACAAGGCTTTTTCGACCAGAGAATTGCTGCTCACTGGATATTTTCTCTTTTTTGGACAATTCTCTGTAAACCCTAGAGATGGTTGTGCATGAAAATCCCAATAGATCAGCAGTTTCTGAAATATTCAGACCAGCCCGCCTGGCACCAACAACCATGCCACGTTCAAAGTCACTTAAATCACCTTTCTTCCCCATTCTGATGCCCGGTTTGAACTTTGAACAGAAGGTCGTCTTTACCATGTCTACATGCCTAAATGCATTAACTTGCTGCCATGTGATTGGCTGATTAGATATTTGCGTTAACAAGCAGTTGAACAGGTGTACCTAATAAAATGGCCGGTGAGTGTATATATATATATAGAGTATCCTCTGCGACCTCCTCCTCGATAATGATGACCACCACCACCATCACAGCTCCACTGGGGTCATCATCCCCATCCCTCCACCTCCACCTGTGGTTCATCCCCTGGTGGCAGCAGGCCTCATCGACCCTCGGCTGGCAGAGATCCTGGCTTGTCAGACCTACCCGCAGAAGACGACCTACAGTCTCCCCATCAAAGCCAGAATCCTCACCAAGGAAGACTACCTCCAATTCCATCAGGAGAGAGAAGAGAAGCTGAGGGCAGCAGTGGCACTGAAGGAGCAGAGGGCTGCTATCCAACTCCAGTGTGCCGAAGAGAAGAGCCATCATCTCTCGTCTTGGAACCAGAGGAGGGACCCCCAGCCGCAGAAGAGGAGCCTCTACAACCCCAGCACCTCTGCTACCAGCAACATCACCAGCAACATCACCACCACCACCATGTCTGGAAGTTACACCACCAGTCCCTCAGCCCATTACCCCACCACAGGCCATATGGCTCCCAACGCGTCCACCAGCAACACCGGCTCCTCCAGCTCCTCCCACATCCGTCTGCCATCCACCAGACTGCCTGCCTCCACATTTTACACCAATGCCCACCTGCCAGGACTTAAAAAGAAACGACAGCTGGTAAAACTACAATGATTAAAATGTCGATATAGCTGTAAGCTGTTAGTTTAATTGCATGCCATTTAATTACAATTGCTTGCCTTTTAACTTCCCCTCTACAACCAACCAACCACAGCCTGCAGGTCCTCGCCCTCCATGTCATCAAAAACGTGCAGTTGTTTGGCCAGGTAGGTGACATCATTTATCCATTAAGTTCCTCATATAAACTGTTATGAGCAATCAGCTGAGAAAGGGAATTCCACAATCGTACCTGATCTTTTTTTTTCTTTTTTTTACTACCTCTTCATCACAGACACTCCAAGTGCTCCTTCCTCCTCCTCTGGACCAGCGTTCACCAGGCCCATGATACCAGCCCCAGGTAACTATGTGTAGCATGTTGCAATTCAATTGTAAAAAACCTATTGACTGATTATACCCACTGTTGCTCATTCCTGCCTCTGAGATTCAACTACAACAATATAGTATATATGCCATTCAGCAATGCATAAACAAATGTCAACTAAACAATTGTTTTCTACTTGCCTCTACAGTGCCCCCTCTTCAAAGTCGAGGGAGAAGAAAAGTGAAGATTAAGGTAGAGCACACCCAGGCCAACTACGAACATATCCTGGGCAGCTTTTGCTGTGCCTGCCGAGCAGCAGATCCCCTTGACGAAGGGGGCTGAGAGCTGGTGTATGCACTGTATTGATTGATTGATGTGTTTATTTATAGATTTATTGAGTCATTTTGTATATTAATTGAAAATCAGATTTAGGGTTAGAAAGTGAAATTTGAAATGAGTTGCAACTTGTCTTTTCTTCTCAACATGTGTCCCACTGCTGACATCTAATATACATACACCTCAGGGACTGCCGGTGCTTTCGTCAAAAAAGTAAACACGATAAATAAATAGCAATAGCATCCAAATATTTAACCCGTGCTACTTGTTAAGATCATGTTAGACTACAAAATACACTATTTAGTTTGTAACAAACAATGACTTGGTTGTTGTTGGGTTTTTTTACCGGAAGTGCACATACTTTAATCGTTTGCTAGATAGCTACCAAGCTTAAGTTAGTCGATATTTGTTTTTGAACAATATTTCTTTTTTTTTTAAACAGAACTAGTATGTACTTGACATTTAACGGACTTGAGTTTGGAACGGCACTGCGCATATCCGTACTTGGTATACGCTCCAGATAGCGCAAGAAGGCATTTAATGACTGCAACATATGGGCTGTGTTCCAAAATGCGTTCTTGCACTCTATCTAGAGCGTATACCGTACTACGCTCTAGATGGAGTGCAAGAACGCATTTTGGAACACAGCCATGGTAAACACTTAAATGGATCATAGCTGTTACTTTATCAGGGAATAAAGCACGGCTTTGAACGCCTCTCGGCCAATAACAAGGCTTGTTCTGATCAAACCGTTGTATAATGGACGATAATGTCACGGTTACATCACATGTTATCATATTCATACGCCGTAATAGATTTGTTCAGAACATTCTGGATATGCTTATCATGTTCGCTTGACAATGGTGGTAGTGTTGAGACCTATATTTCTGTGCTCAGAGCAGAAACTACCACAATCAATCACAAAATAAATACTAGAAGCACTGTGTTCTTGTCAAAATGTTCTGATTTGGTGTGTAACTTGTAAAAAATAAATATTCCCCATGAGGCTGTGATTTATCGTCAATATTGTCACTTGCTAGGGGTTTGCCGGTGTAACAGCACAGAGGGCTTGGGTAGTATTCGAGGGGGACTCCGATGCTACGCGTCTTTTCATTTCTGGGATATTGCGCAATAATCAGAATTATAATCAAAATAATGGATTTTTTTTTTTTGGGTGCAATTTAGCTAATATGTATTGAGTGATCCTAAATTAGGTGTAATTTAGCTAATATGCATTTGTATCGAGCTAGCTATAAAAACAATTGTGAGGATTCTCCCTAGAATTGGCTATTTTAGCCAGATGACTCCTGAAATGACCAGAAGGGTGCGGATATCCTTGTTAATGCACACCTCCAGTGTTCACACGCTACTATGGAATTCTGTAGTGTTTATACACCACGTAATTATAGTTCCCTCAAAACGCACATAGGCTATAACACGTAATTTTGGGACAGGCATATTCAGCTATTGTCACTTCACCCTGGGGTTAATCTACTCCAGTCATGTCCTGTCCTCCCCCTCTACAGTCAGTTTGTATCACTTCTGATAGTGCCACTAGTTCATGTAATTATGTTCTTATTTATTATCACATCATATTAATGTGATAATTAAAGTGAAACAACTCTGCATATACCAGAACTATAATTTTATCATGTCAGCTTCATGTATTTACATTTTTGGTAACTCTTTTTTTTTTTTTTCATTTTCACATACTTAACAATGGCAGGCTGTCAACTGACCCCAGGATCAGAAAAAAAAAACAATTTAGTGTGTGTGTGTGTGTGTGTTGTCACGTGAGGAATTTATGTTACACCAGCCACCTCATGCTGCTGGTCACACACCTCCAGCCACTTCACAGACAGTTAAGTGTGGAGAATGAAGCATTACTATTAATATACCATTACTATTCATATAGTTTGGTTTCCTTCAGGCCACGATAGGCATTTCAAAAGCATAAAGCTCCTCAGGACTCTTCTTGTGTAAGTCTAAATCGTGTGTGTGTGTGTGTGTGTGTGTGTGTGTGTGCGTCTTATACCCTGCTCATGAGTTATAAAGCTTATAGCTGAACCACTTAAGCATGGAGATTTTATACAATACAAATACTCCCCTCGTCTACAGCATAAAGCACATTGGGACACTTCCCATTTCCAGGATCTCTCTCTCTCACTCACTCACTCACTCACTCACTCACACACACACCCACACACACAGGATGTTCGGCCCTTTCCTACCAGAACGATTTGGAATTTGGTGTGACAGTTGTGCCCTTAGCCAGGTCCACATGGATAATATTCACACTAATATTCCACTTCCTCTGATCTCTGGGCGGGGGCTGGGGACTTATTGGAAATTATGCTCTGCATAGTGTGTGCGCTGACAAAAAAAGGTCTTTGGATTTACATTTAAAAATTCAAAAAAATCAGTTCCACATGATTAAAATGTGTTTAATCAACACAAATGATCTTCTTTGATTTCTTAATGTCCAACCAAATAAAAAAATTAAAGAAGATCATTTGTGTTGATTAAACACATTTCAATCATGTGGAACCGATGTACACAATTCTTTACGTAAATCCAAAGGCCTTTTTTTTCAGTGTGTGTTGTGTGGTAGTGGTGGTTTGGGGTTTTAGTTGTGTGTTGTGGTTAGTATAATGTAAGTATGAGTTTTCTGTTGTTTCCACTAGTATCTTTCACTCTCTACTCTCTCACCTACTGTTGTCTCTCTTCCTCTCTCCAACTGTACATTTTCTCTCCTCCACATATATCCCCCTTTCTCTCTACCTCTCTCTTCCTGACTGCACCTCCCCATTCCCCACTCTCTCCCTGTCTCCCCCTTCTCTGCCCCAGATCCCTGTCTCCCTGTAGTAGTGCAGAACCTGTCTGTAGTAATCTCTCTCTGCTCTCTCCCCCCTCTCACTCCTCCTCTCTCCCTCTGTCTGTTCTTCCATGAAATTAAAGCGCTCTAAGCTGCTGTTTAATCAGACCCTGGTTGGGAAAGTGCTGTGATGACAGAAACTGTCCACCGTGTGTGTGCGCGCGCGTGTGCGTGGGTGGGTGCGTACGTGTGTATGTCATGTGTTTGTGTGTATGGGTCATGATGCCATAAATAATCGTAAGTAATAATGGGGATGCAGTTTGATATGAGTAACTAAAATCTTTATTTATTATGGTGGTCTGGATAAATGAACACTGAGTAACAAGGGCCAATTAAATCCACTAACAGCTACTAACCAGTGTTTAAAGCTTCAGTCTCCACCACTGTCTGCGTGCGTGCGTGTATGCATGCGTGCGTGGGTCTGTGCGTGTCTGTGCGTGCAGGCAGGCGTGCGTGTGTGTTGGATGTCTTTGCACAAATGTGCGCATAGGTCAAGTGAAGACTCACATTCAGCAGTGGATATGATGTCCCCCTGTGAACTGTGAATTGTGAACTCCTGGGGAAGTATTTATGGATTACCTGGCTGCTAGAGACGTTCCCCCTGGGTGAAGTGACACTAGCCGAATATGCTTAGTCTTACAGCCTATGTGCGGGAGCATTTTGAGGGAACTATAATTACGTGGCATATTAATACTGCAGAGTTCCAAGGTGTCGTAGGGTGTGTAGAACACTGGAGGTGTGCATTAACAAGGACATCCGCACCCTTCTGGTCATTTCAGGAGTCCTCTTTGAATGGCTAAAATAGCAAGTTCTAGGGAGAATCCTTGCAAAAAAATGATGGGATCCATTTTCTAAACACATTAATGCATTCCAGGGTGTGCATTAACAGCCGATATCCGCACACTTCCGGTGGTAAGTGCACTGTCACAACCGCCAGAAGTGTGTGGATATTGGCTGTTAATAGTTACTCGCGCCAGAAGCGTTAAAATCCAGGAAATCTGAAGCCAGGCCCCTCTACTGGGGTACGGAAGTCAAGTTTCCCCATTGACCCTCACTACAAATAGCTTACCGTTGGCCACTTCTGACATTCGCTGTTGTTATTTTTATGTTTCAATAAACCTTTCATGAGTTTGGAGTGTCATTATCAAAATAGTCATCACCATCAATCACCTGCTTCATAGTTAAAAGACAACTGGAAAACACATTGGAAACCCAATTGAAAACCACACTTCCGTACCCTAGTAAAATGTCACGTTGTGAGTATCTATGCACACCCTCTCATGCATTAATGCTGACTTCAATTTCTACTCTGAAGGACATATAATAGTAACAGACTGGATTCATACAGTTTTTTTCCCACCAGGGGCTCAAAGCACTTTACATTGTGTTTGTAGCATTCACATCAGCAAACATTTTGCAACACCTGTCTCCATCTCTGCAACAGCAAACATTTTGGCTTCAAAAACTGACTATAATGGTCAAGAGGTGAAGTAATGCCAGAAATCAGATGGTGGTAGGCTGTTTTATTAATACAACCACATTGTGTGGAACTCACATAGGACTTATAAACCTCTAGATGGCAGTATATGCCCAACATACACTAACAGTTATCCATTATTGTTACTTTGTGTGGTGTGAATGTGTGTGTGTGTGAGAGAGAGAGAGAATGAGAATGAGAAAAAGAAAAAAAAGAAAGGTATTAAAACATCTTACCTGAACTCCCACACACGTGCCACAGTGTTTAGATGCAAAATGATCTCTGAATCTTGTTCATGACACTGTATCTGTTAGTACAAGAGCCTAATATGATCAAACGTCTTTAGATTTCAGTTTGGTGTGATTAAACTGCATGTCTGACATAGATTTCTCAACATCTTTGGAAATACAACAGCCAGACAGGTGACTGTGTCTACATATTTTACCACCCAGAGTATATCTCTATCTTTGCTTTCCATCTGTTAACTATCACTCATCTCCATCTCTTTTTTCCAGCTCCATCTCCCATCTCTCTCTCTCAACTTCACGGTCTGAATTTATCTCTTTGTTCCCTCGATCTGTCACTCAAGTCACCAGTATAGTACACAAAGTACTTACTTATTATTTTTCCTTTCTGTCACCGGAACTTCCCTGTCCATGTCCCTCTCTATCACTGCATCTCAATCTTTATTTATCTTCTTTCTCCACCTCACTTTTTCTTTCCACCCCTTTCCCTCTGTCTCTCTTCTCTTTTACACCACCTCTCTCTCACTCTCTCTGACTCTCACAGGAAGTGTGTTGTTAGTAAGTGTGTACATCAGAGTCCAGGGGTGGAGGGGGTAGTTAGCCAGTGCTTATTTTGCAATACAATGACAGTGCTGTTTGATCTTCCATTGTGAATGGTGATGAATGCCCCCCTCTCTCAGCCCTGAGCTGAATGGGCATGCCTGGTCAACGTCCTGAGGATATCGCAACCTCGCCTGTTGATAATGTCGCGGATGCGACTACCGTGATGGCAGTAATGTGGAGACATTGACATTCCCAAACATTCTAAACAAGAGACTCTCCCCGAGCCTTGTACGGGAGACTGTGTTTTTTAACAGAGACTCTAAATCGAGCCTAGAGATTACACTATTGTTGCCACTGGGTGTGCTGTGTTTTGTTTGGTGCTTTTGTCTTCGCAGGTGAACCGGAAAGGTGACGCCGACAGGGTATAAAGGTGACTGAGACCTGCGAAATGCCTGGCTCCTACGGTAATCGCCCGAACCACGCCAGTGTAAGGACTGCGCCTCGTACAATGCTCGCCATTCTATCTCTTCGTCGAATCCAAGCACGCGGCGCTGTCCCCGCCCGAAAGACAACCGCTGCTGCCGTGAACGCTGACGAACGACTGACCCCTGCCACGTAAAGATTGAGGCTTCCCGACACCGCTCTCTAGCCCTCTCAAAAAGGGACTTGATTCATGAGCTACCCTGCTGTGAGTCATTTAATACTCCAATTTCAGTCCACTGATCTGTCCTTTTCGTTTAGATCTTCTACCCAGCACGTGTTACTGGTCCTGGTGCGGATGTAAGTATCCCGTCCGTTCTTCTGGAGACCGCCTGCTAGCCTACAGCCTACCGTGAACTCTGTATTTCCAACTCACTGCGGCGGTAGGAGGAGAGACTGTGGGACTCTAGGGTGTGTTGGAAACGGACGGACGTTTTAATTCCATTTTTGGCTTAAAACTATTGTTATGTTTTTGCCATTATTGCCACTGTGTTGATTCATTTGATCTACAATTCCTTTAGGGAAACTCCAAGGCCAGAAAGTTATGTCCATCAGATGTGGTTAGCCTACTGTGTACTAATAAGGGCCTACATTTCTAGCCTTATACCTACCTAAGATTTACCTGTGTGCAGGGATGTCACTTTGTTACTACTATATTGACCGTGGAGTGTGCAGTGGTTATTTTCCTTAGCACCATAGAAGTGTATTCTCCCATTTGAGTTGTTTTACGACCCCTTGATGTCAGTTGGGTTGCTGTTTGATATTGTGCTCCCTCACTGTGTGAAGTGTACTGATGCATGTAGTTCCTCTTGTGCCCCTATCTATTCAGCTTGTGCTTCTACCACTTGACTGAAATGCTACAGTACATTGACTAGTCCACAGCTCATGCTTTCTGAGTATCCCCCCCTGAGTTTGTAGATCTTTTTAATGACTGATTATAACCCATGAATTTCTATTAAAGTATATTGTGTATTTTTCCTAACCTGGCTATTGTGGTACCAGAAAATGGGTATTTGAGAGGTGTGAAGACATCATTAGTATAGTCGATTTGGGCTTAGCCCTCCCCCTCGTGACAATAACACTTCCTGACCATTGTAATATACAGGGCCCTGTAAGTAATGAGACAGTGAAGCATTTTCTCTTCTTTTGGCTACACTCCAAAAGTTTGGATTTGAAATCAAACAATTCCAGAGGTAAAAGTAGAGATTCTCAGCTATT
The DNA here is from genome assembly GCF_951799395.1 of Argentina silus. Lineage (NCBI taxonomy): Eukaryota > Metazoa > Chordata > Actinopteri > Argentiniformes > Argentinidae > Argentina > Argentina silus. The sequence goes on from NC_139653.1 coordinate 23,468,415, forward strand.
ATTTGATGGTATTTGTGTACATATTGGTTTCATCATTCAGAAATGATGACGATTAATTACAGAAATTACTTTTTATTTATTTATCAGAAACATGGCCAAAACATTAGACAAACTCAACTTTCTGGTTTGGGCCCGAGTCCACCAACTCCTGTGTCCCTACGACGTGTGTCTTTAGACTTGGGGTGAAACAGTTCTAATTTATTTGAGATATTTCTTTGAACTATTAAATTGGTAATTTTTCCTCACTGTAATATTGTGTGTGAACGGTTCTGCTAAAACGGTGTTGGTCAGGTTCAGTTAGGTAGACAGACACAATGGCCCTCAGTGGCCTTGTCCACTTGTGCTTCATTGCTTAATTTGCACATGCAAACATTGCATCTTTGATGACCTTGACAATTGTTCTGATTGTGTAATTGTACAGTGCCTATAGAAAGTCATCATACCCCTTTGAAATAGTTACTATATTTGTCGTACAGCCTGAAATCAAAACCCATTTAAAAAAAAAAAAACACAGCTTTATGTACAAATGTAGCCATACAACATCAAACTAATTAAAAAAAAGGCGACAGTCCTGAAAATTTATAAAAAATTAAAAACAAGAATAACAGGGTTGGAAAAGTCATCAGTCCCCTGATTTAATACTTTGTAGAGCCACCTTTTGCTGCAATTACAGCCATCAATCAGTTTGGATATGTCTCTACTAGCTTTGCACACCTAGATTGGAGAATATTTGCCCATTCTGCCTTGCAGAATTGTTCGAGTTCACTGCTCTCTTCAAGTCCATCTGCAGATTTTCTATCGGATTTAAGTCAGGGCTCTGACTTGGCCACTCAAGGACATTCACCTTTCTGTCCTTAAGCCACTGCGTTGTTCTTTTGGCGGTATGTTTAGGATCGTTGTCGTGTTGGAAGGTGAATGACCTGCCCATCTTCAGCTGTCTAGCAGAGGGACACAGGTTGTCCTCAAGAATTTGGGTGTACTTGGCAGCATCCATTTTCCCTTCAATCCTGACCAATTGCCCAGTCCCCGCTGAAGAGAAACATCCCCACAACATAATGTTGCCACCACCATGCTTCACAGTAGGTATTGTGTGTTTTGGGTGGTGTGCTGTGTTTGGATTTCGCCAAACATAGCGCTTGGAGTTCAGTCCAAAAAGTTCAATCTTAGTCTCGTCTGGGTTAAAACCTTTTTCCACATGGCAAAAGAATCTTCCAGGTGTGTTTTTGCATAGCATAAACTAGACAATGTGGCACTTTTTTCAGAAAAGGCTTATGTCTTGCTACCCTGCCATACAGGCCAGCTTTGTGTAAAGCTTGTGAGATTGTTGTCACATGCACAGACAGACCAGTCCCAGCCATAAAGACTTGGTAGCTTCTCTGATCAATGTCCTCCTGGCTCGGTCATCCAGTTTGGACGGAGGCCTGATCTTGGCAAGGTGTTGGTGGTGCCATACGCCTTCCACTTCTTAATGATGCTCTGAACGGTTCTCAGAGGGATAGCTAAAGCCTTCGAAATCTTTTTGTAGCCTTCACCTAACTTGTGCCTTCCTACAACTTCATCCTGGAGGCCTTTTGAAAGTACTTTTCCAACCATGGTGAATTATTTGCAGAACCATGCACTTCTAGTAGTGGAATCCTCAAGAAACAGCTGGTTTTATTCTGAAGTAATCAAACCACTACAATTGATGTCAGGTGGGGGGCAATTAGCCTGGTGTTTCATCTGGAAGTTGATTGGTTGCACCTGAGCAAGTTTATAATGGTATACTCTAAGGGGATGATCACTTAACCAAACCAGGTATTTCACAAATTAATTTTTAATAATTGTCCAGAATTTTTTTAATTGTTATTTTCACTTTGATGATGAGGGTTATAATGTGTACATTATGTGTACAGCTCAAAAAAGTTAGATTTGATTTATTTTAATTTCCAGGGTGTAATATGACAAAAGGTAAAGATTTCACAGGGTATGATGACGTTCTATAGGCACTGTATATTGCATTTGTATATTTATCTATTGTATGTGTTTTTACTCCTGACTGCAAGCCATGTTTCCTATCTGGGACAAAAAAATAAACTGAACCTAACTTCCCCCTTTACAGTGTATGTCTGTGTATGCTGCTGTAAACCTGTATAATGTTCCATCTGTGTGTTCTCTTCCAGTATTTAAGCAGATGTTGTTCAGGAATACAGAGTGTAGAGCCAAAATCTATGGGATGAATGGCTAGAGTGACCAGTTAATTCAGTGGTTTGTTTCGGCTTGCTTTCACACACGTCCAGGTTTATGTTCCCGCAACTACAGCCACATACACACAGACATGTTAGTTATACCACAGTATTTTATCATGAACATGGTGATTATGAATATGTTTATCTGCTGAAACAGCATAATATACCTTATGACCAGGGTTTGACAAAGTAAATGTTCATGTGCATAGTTGACAACACAGACTTGAGTCATCAACAAGGTTTTGAACCATGCATAAACTCCTGTGTAAACTCATGCATGGGATTCTTACTATAATCTAGGATCAGATATGAGTGTCTATCACACGGATGAGCAAAGCAATATCAGTCATTATTAATCTCATTATCTTTTGGAGTCAGATATAACAATGTTAACTTGTCAGTAGGTCATGTGACCACTTATGTAGACTCAGCATATCGCGTCCATAACAGTCTGAAGTTTATTAGGGAATATATTTACAGTTCTTTATCCCTATCTCGTCTAGTTCTTTTTTCCTCCTCTTCATCATTGCATAGAGAGGAATGAGTCACACCTTTTAGAGGTCCAATAAGAGCCTGTCATAGCCTTAACAAACAACTAAGGATGACTCTCTCTTTCAATCTCTCTCTCTCCCCTTTTTTGTATTAAGGTGTTTGTGTTTGTCCTTTTAATAGGTCCCCTATTTTCTCTGCTTTACTGCTTGGACAGACTTTGCTCCCCTCTGCAATTTGCTGTTAGCCTGGAGTCTTAATTATTTCTGTCAAACCAATGGCGGGAAAACCCGATTTAGTGCTGCCACTGTGGACTGAATGTCTTCAGTCTACTACTATAATGTGTCTGTCTCTCTCCTCACCCTTTCTCTTCTCTGTCTGTCTCTCTCCTCACCCTTCTCTGTCTGTCTCTCTCTCTCTGTGCCTGTCTCTGTCTCTCACTAGAGAACAAGAGTCAGACGGTTGACTGGGCTCTCTTCATTCAACCACTCTTACTATCTCTCAGTCCATCTCTCCCTCCCTCCCTCAATCACTCTCTTGTCAGGTGGTTATCGATGTCACCGTCAGAGTGACAGCATGCCATCAGCAAAACTTCAACTCTACCCACTGTTGCCTCTCTCTGTCTCTCTCCCCCTCTATCTCTCCATCCATCTCTCCCTGACCCTCTGTCTGACACTTAGCAGAGTCGTCCTCAGGATGAGACCTGTGTGTGTGTGCGCGTGTGCACCTATAGGGTGAGAGCATGTCAGCAGCTTTAGCTATCCAGACCCACTCAGATACGTTCACCTGTCTCCATCTCTCTCTCTCTCACAATCTATCTCTCATACATGTACTCTCTTATTAAAGCAATAAGGCACATTATTGTGAATGAAGTCACAGCTGAGGGGCATTGTTAGCTGGAACCCCTCAGCTGTGATTTTATTTGCGATAAAGCACAGCCTCAGAATTGTGACAAGAAAACAATGCCATATGTGTTTATTGTGTGATGGATTGTGGTGGTTTTTGCCCTGCGCTTAGAAATAAAGTTCTCAACACAACCATTGTTGTCAAGGTAACATGATAAACAAATCTTTGTAAGTCAAGTGTTTGCACAGGGATATTTCTATAATGTATGATAAACAGGAAAAACAACGTGTCATAGCAGTTACTTTATCAGAGAATAAAGCACGGCTTTGAACACCTCTCGGCCAGGCTCAGTTAGGTAGACAGACACATTGGCCTACGGTGGCCTTGTCCACTCTGCTTAATTTCTCTTAATCACTTATTCATTCTCCCTTCTCTCTTTGTATCTGTTACTTTCTTTTCCTCCTTCTGCAATGAACTTTGCACATTTAAACATCGCACTTTACATCATTGATGATCTCAACAATTCTGTTTTGTGTAATTGTATATTGCATTTGTATATTTCTATATCATATGTTTTTACTCCTGACTGCCAGCCAAGTTTCCTATCTGGTACAAAAAAGTAACTTAACTTCCCCCTTTACAGTGTATGTCTAGCTGTCTGTCTGCATGTCTGTCTCCAGTTTCAGTGAAAACATCACCATTTTATTCATGTGTGTTCCATATGTATGTCTGTCTCCAGTTTCAGTGAAAACATCACCATTTTATTCATGTGTGTTCCATATGTATGCTGCTGTAAACCCTGTAATGTTCCATCTATGTGTGTTCTCTCCCAATATCTAGGCAGATGTCCCATAGCTTTACCATATTATGTGTTCTCTCTGCACTGTCTAGTTTTGACACACAATGGTCTCAGGCAGTAGCAGAACTAATAGCAGGGACCTGTTCCCAGTCATGATAGGACCCACATTAAAACAACATCAGGAAGGCTGTTGTTCATGGTTGTTGTTCAGGAATAGAGTGTAGAGCCAAAATCTATGGGATGAATGGCTAGAGTGACCAGTTAATTCAGTGGTTTGTTTCGGCTTGCTTTCACACATGTCCAGGTCTATGCTCCCGCAACTAGAGCCGCATACACACACAGACATGGTAGTGATACCACAGTATTTTATCAAGAACATGGTGATGATTATGAATACGTTCATATCTCCATGACACTGACACATCTGAGAACGAGGGTCTTTCCCAAGTTAATGTTACCCTCATATCTAAAACCCACTGTCACATCGCAATAGAAGCAGAAAAAGAGGCCATATTTCTGTCTGGCTGCTCCCCTGCTTAGCACTTTTCAGTGCTTTCTCTGTCATTATTAAAGGTATATCCAACCAATTCCAGACTGCCAATATATGTCTAACATTAGATCACCAAGGAAAGTTTAACCTAACAGATGACATTCAATACAGCTGCAATCATACAACAGTTCACTGTTACTCAACACTGGCCATCCATTCACTGATTCTCTATTTCTTTCTCCCTCTTTCTTTTTATCCATGCCTCTTTTTCTCTCTATTTCCCATTCCTTCTCTCTTCATTCTACTGACTTCTTTCCTCTAACCATCTCTCTGCCTCTCCCTCTACCTCTTGCACCCCCCCTCTCTCTTCCCTCCCTGCCTCACTCTCAATCTCCTCTGGTCCAGCTCATCAGTATGCTATAGCATGCCTGCCTGTCTGTGCTGGCTGGGGCAGAGAGGGAGGGAGAGAAGGAGTGAGGGAGGGAGCAGGGGAATGCTATTGGGGTGTTTTTCAGGGCCGTGGCTGAGGGAAATTTAGCTGCAGGTAGCAAAGACAGGACCCAGCTTGGGGTCACAACCCCAAATGACCCCGGATGATCTCCCACAGAGGGGTTGCTGTCCACACGGCCACACTTTTTCTTCCCTCACACACACTCCTACTCGCCCCTAACTACAGGAGCAACCAGGCCACCCACCAACATGGAGGAGGGAGAGAGGGATGAGAGGGAGAGAGAGGAGGCGGGGAGGGGGGAGCGTTTGCTGAGGTAATCGCCAACCTAGTTGTTTAAGAGAGGGAGGGGGGAAGGGACATGGCCTGATCTGGAAGAGTGCCTTTGCAATAGCAGATCTGAAAGTTTCTGTTTTCACAGAATACAAATGAGGACTGGCTGCTATGTTGTTGTGGGTGACACAGGCCAAGCTCTATTCAGCTGGAGGAAACAAGAATGCACGCGCATGCACACACACATGCACACATCCCCTCTAAATTCAGGCTCCGTTCAGTATTTCACAAGCCAATTGCTGTACATAAGAATGTGGCTTGTTAAAAGAAACGTATATGCCAAACAGACATTAACAGGGCTAGGCATATGTGATCACTGTACCACTTTTCTCAAAAATCCTACACACACATACAGTTTTCCACACTGCCACCGTTTCTGGGATGATGGGGAATGCGAAATAATGAAGAATATTAAATTATATTATGGTGGGAGTAGATTTAGTAGACAAACATTTAAACGCTCATGTCCGTTTTGCAGCGCTGAACGTTTGTTTGGCTGTCTCCAGTGACGTTCCACTTTACTAACCTTATGGGGTCTCGACATCTTTGACTATGATATCAGAGTTCGATGCTCCTCTCCAATAGGGTGTAACTACAGACTACCGCGAGAGTTGCGTTTCCATGGAGACCCTCGTACACAAACGCTTCATGACAGAGGAAGCAACTTGTAGCTAGCTAGCTTTTTTATAAGCTTATTTACTCGACGTGTAAATAAGTGTGTAAATAAAATTACACTATGATTGCTAGCAAAAGTAAATCTAAGCAGTAGTTAACTAACTGTAAACAACTTTTGATATTGGCCAAGGTTTACTAAGCTTGCAGGTAAGGTAAATTGAGTAATTTACTGGAATTTACCGTTAATTTGCTACCGCGCTGATTTATAACGCCTGTCTTCAGTGTTGTTTACAATTTGCAGTTTGTGACATATGGACACCAACCATGTTTAATAATGTGTGTTAAATAGGACGAGGGCATTGTTATTACACACTCAATCAACCCTAGTTAACTTAATAAACTAGTGCTGTCACCATAGACACCACAGACAAAGCCACCCAGTGCTAGACTGTCAACAGATACAAGTCAAGTGCAACCACTACCACAACTATTAGCTAACATAGTGGCTAAATGTTATCAACTAACTAGCAACTTAGACCCTTATTATTGGAATGTTTACATCCACCTGGTTGCTAATGATCATTGACCCCAAAACTGCCTCTTTTGCTACTAATTAGGCTAAACTTAGCTATCACCAGCCACAATGTGTGACTCATTTGTAAGTGAAGTGGCCTAGCAACAGCAAGCTATGTACAGTGCCTTCGGAAAGTATTCAGACCACTTCACTTTTTCCACATTTTGTTATAACATTAGGAAATGACATTTCATCACCAAAGCGTGTTTTCTTGCACTGACTGGGCAGAGTGGATGGACACCCTACAAAGTGTATTGAGGTTGATATACAGTGTCTTCGGAAAGTATTCAGACCCCTTCACTTTTTGTTGTGTTTTAGAATCAATTTAAAATGTATTAAATTAAATGTTAACTATGTTAAATTGAGTCTATAACACAACAAAATGTGGAAAAAGTGAAGGGGTCTGAATACTTTCCGAAGGTACTGTATATCAACCTCAATATACTTTGTAGGGAGTCCATCCACTCTGCCCAGAGACTCAGTGCGAGAAAATCTTGCTTTGGTGATGAAATGTCATTTCCTCATGTTATAAAATGCATTTTTGATTGGACACCCTACACTTTGTCTTTTTACTTTGTACATTATAATTTAGTTAACTGCCACTTAATTGCATGTGTAAATGTGTCATCTGTTAGGGATTTTTTTAATTATCTGTTCAATTATCTGTTCATCTGTTCATTTATCACTGTGGACCTGGGCTTTGTGAAATAGCAGCTTTTATCTTATTACTGTGGATGTTTATTACAGAAGAAGCCATACCAAGCCACACCAGAGGAGTAACTAAATTCTGTGAAGAGGAGCCATGAATTTGAATGACTTTGTTGTGATTCCCAACAAGCCCAAGTCAGTGAAGCTCAATGCCAGGTATGATTAGTTTCTTCAAGGCAACATTCTCAACTGTAAGGTGATAGTGACAGTTCAATTCCAGTGGCAACAAACCAACAGTGTTTGCAGGCTTTTGTCCCAGGACAGCAACAATAACACAGCTCATCCTACCAATAAACCTATGTTTATCATGAAGAAGTTGATTAACCTAGCTGAGGATACATGTCTGGTGCCGTGGCTTAGTTGGTTAAAGCGCCTGTCTAGTAAACAGGAGATCCTGAGTTCAAATCTCAGCGGTGCCTTTTATACTGTATGTCTATACTGTGTATTGTATTGTCTATAACTCTCTATAGTTGTGTCTTGCTGCTGTGTATCTGTGAATCTACAGCTCCCAAACATGCTGTACTGAAAAATAAATCCACCTACAGTGCCTTGTGTGGCAATTAAAGTAACTTGTATCTTGTATGGTGGTCTGGAACAAACGTTGGCACAAACTGGAATAGGGTCAATGGTGACATGTATGTAGGTCAAGGATGATACAGATACACCAACTTGTTTATGGGGATAAAGTCTTATTCCCAGACACTTCTGCCCAAATGTGCGAAAGGTCTGGTGGACCAAACGTGTCAAACTTGGCCTTCATTAAGCCAATAGAAAGTGCGCCGAAATGGATGGCACATAGCTAAAATCAGGACTGCAAACTAGTCATCTTTCAGCGGTTTTGAATCCAAAATAGGTCACCTACGTGATTCGTGTAGATCCGATGAGAAACGTTTTTTGAAGGACTTGGGGGTCAAATAGAGCCTGCTTGCCTTGTCTATTATGCAGGTTTGGATCACTACTGGCTGTAAGCGAATGAGTGATGCGTTTTGTAGCAATACTGGCTCTGTATCCAATCGTTCACATAACAACAAACAGACGGAGAGGGAGGTGAGAAGGTGATGAAGCACACTTCTTGAGCTGTAACAGAAAAACAACTGACATTTGGAAAGTTTGAGGTGAGGGAGCAAGTGGGGGTGAACAAGAATTGTTAGCATTGTTAAGTATCTTGCTAGCTGCATTGAATTCTCGTTACCTAGCCTGAGAAATGTTGAGCAACATTCGCTAACTTTGCTGATTAAATAATTGAGTTTGTGGTGTGAAAATTAGCTGGCTAACAAAGTCAGACAGCTAGCTAGCTACAACATCAGAGGAGCTAACGTTAGTAGCTGGAGGAACCAATTAGCTATAGTAGTATTAACTGGTATACGACTCCCTGCTGTTCCTCAAGCCATAAGGTTAGTTGCTACCTGGACCCTGGCGATCTGTGTGAAATGTTAGCTAGGTAACAAACTAACTACTACCTATGAACTAATGTTTTCCCTCGATGTGGTTAATTTTCAGAATGAGAGAATTAGGTGAAAGCCAGGCATTGCTTGTTAAACAAGTGGATTCAAGGACCAAGTGCCTGAATCCACCAGTGCCTCCAGTCCTCTCCCTTTTTAAATAAATCCCAGATAGTTTTTGTAATGTAAATGATACAGCACTTGATTAAATAAATGTTTTGTACCTTATTTTGTACCGTCTTTTAATTGTTTTAGCCTGTGAATTGGACCAGAGAAATTGCCCCTCTGCAAAGTCCTCTTTTTTTGCCTTCATTCAAAGGGTGAGAACTTCCTATACCCTAGAATCGGTGACTTTGCAAAGTGTAAAAATTAGAGAAGACATGAACTGCAATTTTTCAATAAAAGTAACTGCTATTTCAAATGTGTCCACTGGGGGTCGCACACACTGTCAAGCAAGCAAACTAATCATGCTGGAGCTGCCGGTAAAAAACATTGTGTTTAGAATCTATTCTACTTGTTCTTTTGCTGTCAACATAACCCTTTGTGGCACCCTCATTACCCAAAATGGCTTTATCAAAAAGGAGAAAAGTGGACACAGAGTGGACCGTTAAAAATGGACCGTTTCCTATTTATTTACAGAGGTGAATGGGAAACCTGTGTGCTTGGTGTGTTCGCAGCAGGTTTCAGTACTCAAAGAATATAATATTCGGCGCCACTATGAGACTCATCATGGCGAAAAATACAACTTGCAAGGACAACTGAGAAGAGAGAAGATAAATGAATTGTTAGCGGGTCTGAAGAAACAGCAGTCTGTTTTTACCCGTAGCCGAGATATCAGTGATGCAGCAGTGAAAGCTAGCTACCTTATTGCTAGCGAAATAGCACTGGCATCAAAGCCATACTGTGAGGGTGAGTTCGTGAAAACATACATACTGAAGGCTGCAGAAATCATGTGCCCTGAGAAGCGACAGGTTTTTGCTAACATTAGCCTGACGAGAAACACTGGCAGATAGGATTTCAGATCTTTCGGCAGATTTGGACAGCCAAATGAAGCACAAAGGTGTTGATGAGACTTTGACCGTCACCGAGGAGTTACTTGAGTTGGAGCCTATGACAGACACCACAACAGCAAATGATATTTTCAACTCTCTCGTTGGAGCGCAGGACAGGGTTGGAGTGGACTGGGCCCGTGCTGTCAGCTTGGCTACAGATGGCGCGCTGTCAATGATCGGGAAAAAAGCAGGTGTTATGACAAAATTCAGAGAGAAAGTACAAGCTGCAAATGGAGGACATGGTTTTTGGACATTTCACTGTATTTTGCACCAGGAGGCATTGTGTTGCAAGTCGTTAAAAATGGATCACGTCATGAAAGTGGTTGTCCAAACTGTTAATTTCATCCGAGCCAGAGGTCTGAATCACCGTCAGTTTGACAGCTTACTCAGTGATAAAGACGTTACCTATGGCCTGCCATACCACACTGAAGTAAGGTGGTTAAGCGTTTCTTTGATCTACGAGAGGAAATTGGACAGTTCATGGAGAAAAAGGGCACACCGGTGATGGAATTACAATCCCCAGAATGGCTGCAGGACCTAGCATTTATGGTGGATATTACAGAGCACTTGAATAATCTGAACAAAATTCTGCAAGGCCGTAAAAAGTTGTCACACAGTATTATGACAGCATACGCGCATTCAAGTTGAAGCTGAGTTTGTGGGAGACACAACTGTCAAGTGGTGACCCTGCTCATTTTCCTCATCTAAAAGATGTGCGTGCGACCGGAGTTAATGCTGACATGAATCGGTACAAAAACAAGATTACGGGATTGCTGCGGGAGATTGAGCAACGTTTTTTTGCTCGCCATTCACGGTCACGGCTTCTGATCTGCCCGTCGACATCCAACTTTAAATAATTGACTTGCAGTGTGATTCAGATTTGAAGGACAAATTTGCCTCGGCGGGCTTGGACACATTTTATCAGTGTCTCTTGCCAGGGTACCCCAAATTGACAGCCCTTGCTGCAAAAGTTTTGTGCATGTTTGGGACTACCTACCTTTGTGAACAACTGTTCTCTGTAATGAAAATCAATAAAACAAAGTTACGCTCAAGGCTCACACACAAGCACTTAAATGACATCCTGAAATTGGCTGCTACTCAGGATTTTACACCTGATATTGATGCACTTGTGAAGGCTAAAAGATGCCAAGTTTCAGGAGCAAATTAAACAGTGTGTAAGCCTACTTCATGTAAAATGATGCTTCAGACATTTTTGCATCCTAAAGAATGTAATTCTGTGAAAATGAATACTTACTGTGGAAATATTTAAAGACACTGAACATTGTGCAATATAATGTCAGTCAGCTTCAGTACAACATAGTTTGTTTTGGTGGAACTCTATTGTTCATGCACTGCCACAACTTTTATGTATTTTTTATGTATAACTTTTATACATTTACAAGGCAAGGAGATAACTTAACTTAACCTTCTTCCTTAATAGTTCCTACTTCACTTTACATGGTGTGGTGTGTCAGTTCAGGTGGTCAGGATTACTACACAGATGTGGAAATGAGAGTAAATTTAAAATAATTTCTAGATCTTGTTGTTTTGATCATAAAGTCAAATACTATATTGTTTAGTTCCAGATACCTCTGACTAAATTGTTTGTGCCTTTGTAGATAAAAATAAATAAATAATGTGTTTATTGAATAAAAAGTAAAAAACATGAAAACGTCTTCTTATCCACGCTTTGGCAACTGCCGACCCTACACTTTTTCAGTGCTTTGGCTACCCTTAAAGACGGGCCATCTGTGTAACTGCTTCATTTACACTTCACTATTTTTCATATTGTTTTCATTGGGGAACAAATTACTTGTACTCAATGCAGCCACGTGGGCTACCTTCCAAAAATGTGACTGGTCTATTAACTTGATTTTGGAGAACCGCAATCGTGGTCTTGACAGCAGTTATACAAGTGGGTCTTCCGCTTCCTTGACCATACCATTCATATGCGACTTGCCAAAATGGTAGGGCAAACCAAGCTCAGAGAGAAGCACAATCACTTCGCTATACTCTCTGGATCCTTCTCTATATGTTTAGGAAAATAGTTCACGTATACAGCTTTTTCCCGCGACGTTTTGCTCCGCGGACCGTTCGTGAACATTTTTCTGAGAAGGATGTTTGTAGATACACTGTGATCTGTAAGTTGTAATGCACATGTGCAAATGATTAACTGAGGCATAATGTTGTTGAAATTGCACTTATTTTTCTTAAGAAATTTCAGGTTCATAATGTTTTGTAAAAAGATAGTTAACTAAACGTGAATTTTCAGAATGTACTTGTACGTTTTTGCACTAAAACAAAAGTAAAAATTTGGGGTTGTCGTTATTCGTGGTTATTATGCTATGACTTTACTGGTCCGGCCCACTTGAGATCAAATTGGGCTGTATGTGGCCCCTGAACTAAAATGAGTTTGACACCCCTGCTCTAGATCATGTGTATACAAACATTGGCTTACAAAGCCATCCCCCTCCCCCATATGGGACAGTCTGATCACCTCTCATTGTTCCTACTTCCCAAGTGCACACCACTCATCAAATGTGCGAAGACAACAGTGATGACAGCCAAAGTCTGGCCAGAGGGAGCGGACTCTACACTACAGCACCAGTTTCAACACACTGACTGGAGTATGTTTGCTACTCAGGCTACCCTGGACTCCCACACGGACATAGATTCATATGCTTCTTCCGTTCTGGATTACATCAATACATGTGTAAACAGTGTCACCACCCACAAACAGATAAGAACTTTCCCCAACCAGAAGCCTTGGATGAGCAGTGAAGTCCACCTACTGCTGAAGGCACGCAACGCCGCTTTTAGATCTTGCGACGCAGAGGCCTACAGCTCATCCAGGGCTAACCTGAAGAGGGGCATCAGGAAGGCCAAACACAACCACAAACTGCAGATCGAGGAGCACTTTCAGAACAACTCTGATCCCCGACGCATGTGGCAGGGCATCCAGGCCACGGACTACAAGCCCAAAAGCACTGCCTCCCTCCCCAACGAGCTCAACCACTTCTACGCTCGCTTCGACCGGGACAACAAGGAACCAGCCATCAAAGCTGAGGTCCCCCCCAGACGACCAGCCTCTCACACTCGCCACCACTGATGTGTGCTGCGCACTAAGCAAGGTGAATGCATGCAAGGCTGCTGGCCCTGACGACATCCCTGGCCGCGTGCGCTGGGAAGCTGGCTGAGGTCTTCACTGACATTTTTAACCTGTCACTGGCCCAGGCAGTTGTCCCCATGTGCCAAGTCAGCAACCATTGTGCTGGTGCTGAAGCATTCTGCTACAGTGGTCCTGACTTCCACCCTGTTGCACTCACCCCCATCATCATGAAGTGCCTCGAGAGGTTGGTCCTGGCTCACCTTAAAGACCACCTATACCCTACACTGGATCCCCACCAGTTTGCCTACCACCCGAACAGTTCAACAGAGGATGCCATCTCCACGGCACTACACTCTATGCCCTGACCCACCTGGATAACAACAACACCTATGCAAGGATGCTGTTCATTGACTTCAGCTCAGCATTCAACAACATCATCCCCCTCCAAGCTGGTCATCAAACTCAGTGACCTTGGCATCAGCACCTCCCTCTGCAACTGGACCCTGGACTTCCTGACCAACAGACCCCAGTTTGTTAGGTTAGACCAGTGTTTCTTAACAGCGGCACCCTTGGGTGCCGTCTGGCATCCTTAGGGGTGCCGCAGAAACGTGGCTGACACTAGGCTAATATAGTGAAATTGAAATAAATGAATGCATCATTTTGGAATCTTTCTTTTAGCTGTATCATACAGTTAAGTAAATCGAGGCACACATCAGAGAAAATAGTTCGGATTAATTTTCTAGTAGCCTACCGACGCTGCAATCAGTGTTTGGAAAGTAGGCTGCATGACGTAGGCAAATACTTTTATTTACAGCGCGCAATATCGGATGCGTTGTCATAGCGTTGTGCAGCGGTTACTTAGCCAGCAGCATGGACACGTTTTTGAAAAGAAAAGCTCCACAGTCTGAATACTTTGTTCGTTTGAAAAGCGAACACAGCCACAAAATTGCCGAATCAGTAATAATGCCAGCCTGCACGGCTATTGTAAACAAAATGATAGGCCCACAAGCAGCTAAAGAGATCGCAAAGGTACCACTTTAGAACTCTACCATTGGAAGGCGTATATAAATGACATGTCGGCAGACATAGAAGACGTGGTCTTAGAGAAAATAAGGCTGTGTGGGAAATTCTCTCTGCAAGTTGATGAATCAACAGACGTGAGTGGCCACGCACAACTTTTGGGATTTGTGAGATTTATTGATGGAGGAGAAATTCGTGAGAATTTTTTATTTTGCAAGTGTTTGCCGCACAAAACAACGGGAGAGGAAATATACCGTGTCACAACAGAGTACCTTGAACAGGGAGGTCTAAGTTGGAAAAATGGTATCAGTGTCTGCACCGATGGCGCTGCTGCGATGACCGGCAATGTCAAAGGTTTCATCAGCAGGATCAGAGCGCAAAACCAAAATGTTCGCACAACGCATTGTTTCCTTCACAGGGAGGCACTGGTTGCCAAGACTTTACCGAAATATCTTTCAGATGTACTGGACAGGGCAGTGGACATAGTTAATTTCATAAAGGCGCGACCGTTAAAGTCCCGTCTTATTTCCATTCTATGCGAGGAAATGGGAGCCGAGCATCAGAGCTTGTTGCTGCACATGGATGTCCGCTGGCTCTCACGCGGAAAGTGCTTGGACCGACTGTACGAGTTAAGAGAAGAAGTCAGAGTGTTTCTAGCGGGAGAGAATTCTGCATATAAAGAGTTCATTGCAGATGCGCAATGGTGCGCGAAACTCACATACCTGGCCGATATATTTAAACACCTCAATGAACTTAATTCTAAAATGCAAGGTAAAGAGGAAAATCTACTAAACTCATCAGACAAATTGCGTGGCTTCAAGTCTAAACTCACTCTCTGGCGCTCTTGTGTGAAACGGGAGAGTTGAGATGTTTCCCCTGTACAGTGCACATCCAAACAGCAAAAAACTTTCTGGCCTTATCTCTCAGCATCTGCAAACCCTTGACGAGAGATTTAATAAGTATTTTCCAGCTGAGACCTTTGCTGGTTTTGACTGGGTCCGTGACCCTTGGAATTCGTGTCCTTTGGAGAACGCAGCCGACCTGCCAATGCAGGCACAGGAGCAACTGGCAGAGATGAAAGAAGATCGTACATTAAGGATGAAATTTGCGTGTAAGAGTAGTAGGCTACATGCGTCATGCATTTGTTGTTCGTCAGAGACAGTGTGTGTATTCTAATGATAATCAACATTTAAAAAAATAATATATATATATTGGGGTCCCTTGAGATTTTTTATTCATGCAAAGGGTGCCGCGACTGAAAAAAGGTTGAGAAACACTGGGTTAGACAACCACACCTCCTCCACCCTGACCCTGAACACCGGTGTCCCACAGGGCTGTGTGCTGAGCCCTCTCCTCTACTCCTTCTTAACCTTGACTGCGTGCCTGTGCATGGCTCTAACACCATCATCAAGTTCACAGACGACACCGCGGTGGTAGGCCTGATCAGTAACAACGACGAGTCGGCCTACAGGGAGGAGGTCTAGCACCTGGCGGTGTGGTGTGCCGACAACAACCTGGCCCTCAACACCAAGAAGATCAAGGAGCTCATTGTGGACTACAGAAAAGCTAAGGGCTGCAGATGCACCCCCATCTACATCAATGGGATGGAGGTGGAGTGTGTCTCCAGTTTCAAGTTCCTGGGTGTCCACATCTCTGAGGACCTCTCTTGGATGCTCAACTCTTCCACCCTGGTCAAAAAGGCGCAGCAGGGTCTATACTTCCTGAGGAGACTGAAGAAAGCCCACCTGTCTCCTAGGATCCTGGTCAATCGGTGCACCATCGACAGCATTCTGACAAACTGCATCACAGTGTGGTATGGCAGCTGCTCTGTCTCCGACCGGAAGGCCCTGCAACGGGTGGTGAAAATCGCCCAGTACATCACTGGTGCCCAACTCCCTGCCATCGAGGTCCTCCAGCGCAGGCGGTGTCTGCGGAGGGCGCGAGGCATAAGTAGGGACACCTCTCACCCCAGCCACGGACTGTTTGCCCTCCTCCCATCCGGGAGGCGGTACAGGAGTCTCCGTTTCCGCACCAGCAGGCTCAGGAACAGCTTCTTCCCTGCAGCTGTTACTCTACTAAACTCAGAATCCCGGCAGAATCCCGGCAGTAGCCCAGATTTATTTGTACTGTAAAACCTATACTGTAATACCATGCATTGTCTACAATATCATGTCTTTTGCACTTATGCCACTATTTGCACATCTGGTTAGATGCCAAACTGCATTTCGTTGTCTCAGTACTCAATGCAATGACATTAAAGTTGAATCTAATCTAATCTAAAATAAACTAAATCAATATCAGTAAAAACACTACAAGTATTTGGTAGGTCTACCTATACTTCTTATTTTTGTCAACTTTCATTATCCTCGCTCCTCATGAGGCAGAGAAATTTTAAAATATTTTACATGTATGTGGATTTTTGGTAACAGAAGGACCTGGAAACTGGGCATTGATTCTTAAACTTACAGAAGCCAAACCATTTCCTAAAAAAAAAATATATATATATATATATATATATACAGTCATGAGAAAAAATTAGGACACCCTATGAAAACCTTTGTCTTCTTCAACATATTCAAACATATGGACATTTGAACAACATTGAAAAATGTAGGTAATATAACTATACTGAAACAAATTATTTAAAAAATGATTGGTAAAATGTAATTAATAGAAATGCAATCTTCTTGTGAGGAAAAACTTAGGACGCCCCCACATTTAGTTCCACTTAAAATGCCTGAAATTATAATCAAGAGCACCACATCAGGTGCAAATGATTAGAACATCGTTACAGAGGATTTTGGAGGAGCCTGTCCTATTTAAACCTGAGACATTTAGTTTGGTTTGCTCTTGATTGTTGAAGTGAGTTGCATCACCATGGCAAGATCAAAAGAGCTCTCTGAGGCCTTCAGAAGAAAAATTGTAGATGCATATGAGTCTGGGAAGGGATATAAAAAGATCTCCAAACAATTCGAAATTAGCCATTCCACTGTCCGGGAAAATAATTTACAAGTGGAGAACATTTAAAACCACCACCAACATGGCCAGGTCAGGCCGCCCAAGCAAGTTCAGCCCAAGAGTTGACCGAAAGATGCTTAAAGAAGTCTCCAACAATCCCAGAATGTCATCACGGGACCTACAGTTATCTCTTGCCACAATTGATGTCAAAGTACATGCATCCACCATAAGAAAGAGACTGAACAAGTTTGCATTACATGGGAGGTGTGCAAGGAGGAAACCCCTGCTGTCAAAAAAAAACCCATCAGGGCAAGACTAAAGTTTGCCAGAGAACACCTAGAGAAAGACCAGAACTTCTGGAATCCAAAGTTGAACTATTTGGGCACAGTAAGAGTAGACATGTTTGGCGCAAAACCAAGACAGCATTTGAGAACAAGAACCTCATACCAACTGTGAAGCATGGGGGTGGAAATGTCATGGTTTGGGGCTGCTTTTCAGCAGCAGGGCCTGGTCAGCTCACCATCATAGAATCCACTAAGAATTCTGTATTGTATCAGAGGGTGCTTGAGGAAAATGTGAGACCATCTGTTCGAAAGTTGAAGCTGAAGCGGATGTGGACCATGCAACATGACAATGACCCAAAACATTCCAGTAAATCTACCAAGGAATGGCTCAAGAAAAAGAAATTGAGAGTTCTGGAATGGCCAAGTCAAAGCCTGGATCTTAATCCTATTGAGATGCTGTGGATTGATTTGAAACTGGCTGTGCATGCAAGACACCCCTCGAACATCACACAGCTGAAAGAATTCTGCAAGGAGGAGTGGGAAAAACTTTCTCCCAATCGATGTCAGAGACTTGTAGACAGTTATAAGAAACGTCTAATTGAGGTTATTTCAGCTAAGGGTGGCAATACTAGCTATTAGGGCATAGGGTGTCCTAACTTTTTCCTCAGTAGGAATTGGCATTATTGTTAATTTTTTGTTAAATAAATGATTACATTTTCATTGTTTTTTGTTCAATTACATCCCCTTTATCTATAGATATTGTTAGAAAGAAGATAAAATATTGATATGTCCATATTTTTAAGAGAATAACTTAATATTTTGGGGGGTGTCCTAACTTTTTCTCATGACTGTATATATATATATATAAGTGTTGATATTAGTTAAGCGGGGTCTATACTTGAACATTATGGAGGTTTGATGGTTTATGTTTTCTTAGACACTTTACCAATATGTTTGGCCAGAAGTCAAAGCCTTTGCTTATCCCTATTCTTGTGATAGAAGATGCTTGAGGAATGTATTTCTTAATTAATTTCCCAAACATATACACTCCTAGCTTTCATTTGACACCCAATTTGATATGCTCTGATACATTTCACATTTTGGTCCTCATGGGTCCTTTTACATGGAACTGCCCATATTCTTTATGTACTACAGTAGGCCTATCTGTTTATCTTTTCCTTGTCCTTCTCCTTTTGTCACTCTCCTCCTTATCTCTACTCAGTATTAAAACAGAGAGTTTGTTCTCAATTACTTGTGTGATTAATGGTTAAATGGCAGTCCATTTTGATTTTGTGCTGACACAAGCCTAGCTCTTTAGTATGTTTTCTTGATGTAAGGACTCTAAGGTCTGCTATTCCTGCGTATTATAGTTTCTCATTCACTAATACAGATGATGATATTGGTGATATCGCTAGGTGGTGCTCTGATCTCATTAATTATCGATTTTGTGTTGCCATAGGAATCAGTGAGGGCTACAGATTAATATAATATATAGGTGGAGGGTGGTTTTCTGATAGAGATGTTAATTGATATGATTCATAATTGTTGATTGGCTGTGTGTGTTCACAGGAACCTGCAAGAGCTGCGTATGGAGACGGTGACTCTGGCCCAGGAGAGCAAAGACATGGAGGACAGACTGCAACAACTCAGAGAGAGCATGAGCAGAGAGAAGGAGGAGAGAGAGTGAGTACCAGAGGGAGACAAGGAGGGGAGAGACAAATGGAGAGAGTGAGACAATAGGGAGAAACTGAGGAACAGAGAGAGGATCTAGGGAGAAATGTTGCCGCTCAAATAGTGTATGAGTTGCAGGAGAATGAAGGCAGAGAGCATATCAGAGGGAGAGAAATAAAAATAAAAGGAAGTCAAAGCAAATGTCATAAGCTGTGAATGAAATTAAAAGAGAGGATGATGGAGGAGGCAAGAGGTGGAAGTGATGGTGAGCAGGAAAAAGAGAGAATGAAAGGGGTTGAATGATGAAGGAGTTGTTTGGCACCTTCACCTTGAGCCCTTTGGGGATGATGGTGGAACATGGTGAAAAGACATGAGAGTATGATGAGAAAGAAAGGATGTGGAAAGGAAGGCGGGATGGCAAGAGGATGGTTAGCCTCAATAGCCTCATATAGAATAAGACTTCTGGAAGCTACACTATAGTAGAAAAAATAACTTCTCTGATCTGTATGAAGTGATACTTTAGTCTCCTTTGCACAGATTGTCTCAAAGCTGCTCTGACCCCACAGCCAAACAGACAAGAGTAGAATATATAGAGTGAGATGTTTGGGACAGTATTGTATTTATTATAACGAATGACTTACAGAAGAGTCATAGGGCGGTAACATCATCACACACTGACTCAGGTCCATTATTGTTTTCCCCCTCCCTCCTTCCTTCCCCCCTTCATTTCAGTAATAACATTGAGATGTGTTACCCATGAAAAGTTATAGAGATTGGCATTTTTAGGGGCGTATATCACAATATACAAGCACATAAATCATACAAAAGGCTCAGGGAGGTGTAAAACACACACACACACACACACACACACACACACACACACACACACACACACACACACAAATACTCAATCATAATGAATTACTGTTCAAGGGAGGGAGATGAACTAGTGGGTGAGTTAATGTCTCAAGTGTTTCGTCATACGTTTGTCTTAGTTAAAATACAGACATCATTGCACAAGGGAGCTTGCAGCAGATAATCGGATGAAGATGTATCTAGGAAGAGTTTGGAGGAGATTGTCTGTCGTGTGTGTGTGTGGGGAGGGGGTTGCACACTGCACAGGCATGTGTGTGTCTTTGTCTTGGCTAGTTTGTTTCAGTGGGGAGGGACTTATTGAAGACTACATCAATATGGAGAGAGGGGAGGCTGGGTAATACTGACGATAAATACATAAACGCAACGCTGTCATTGTGAAATACAGCAACAGTTGCCGGTCTACTGGGCAAGAGGGGACGGAGTGTGGGTGTTTGTTCCCCTATAGCAAGGGTTAGATTGAGAGTGTAGGGGCGTATCCACTCTCCAATCACACTGGTGTTTATGAAGAGAACTACAGCGTCTGTGTTCCTCCTGTCTAAGGCTCATTAATCAATAGCAGAGAGCTCTCATTGCCCTACTAGATGGGGGAGCTGTGCCTAGTCAACATCTTCATACTGCTCACAGAGAGAGAATGTGGAGGAGGAGGAAACAAAAGGAAATTTGATGTGAGAGTTAGAAAGGTTGGAGAAAAGGAGGAGAGAGAGAGGAAATAGGAGTACGGTCTAGGCCAAGGCCTACTACATGTCATTTACTACCCCCTGCCCCCCACTCAGATCTTGCTGGTCATCACTTTGGATTAGATAAACTGTGTGCTTTTTTGTGTGCTGTATTCAGCAAAAGTGACTTTAGCAAGGTCAGTGGATATGCCACATTTCTCACACTCCTCCCCATAGCCCTGATAGACTGTTCATCCCATGCTACTAACAATTATAGGGTTACATAGAAATACACATGAATACTCACAAGTTTTACACGCGCACACACACACACACACAAACTTATCCTTGTACTGTGTGTGATGGTGCTATGCTGTTGAGTGGTTGTATTGTGCAGAGTCAGACGTTAGTTAGACATGATGGAGTGCAGGTGGACGTGCTGATTAAACTCTACAGTCTGGAGAGGCCTGCCAACATCTCTTACATTCAATCCATTGTGATTTGCTTAAGAAGAAGAAACGTGTGTTTGAAGAAACTTTCTTGGTGCAAGGTGATGGCTGTGTGTGTGTGTGTGTGTGTGTGTGTGTGTGCGCGTGCATCAACATGTCAGCCTGTGCCAAGGGGTGTGTCCTTTATGTCTCCTAGAGACGGGAGTGTTGCCAAGGTGGTGTCGCAAAGGTGGTGTCGCAAAGGTGATTACCTGATGTCCCACCTTAGTGTCAGCACTCCAGCAACGGGGGTGTCAGCAACACTTGGCTTCAAAGACACACGCACACATGCACGCACACACACAAACATCCCACACCATGACAGGCTGCCAGCACAATCAAAAACAAATATCCTTCACACCCAGACAAACATCACAATAAAATGAATTATTCATCTTGAGAGAGAGGAGGGCATGAATAACTCACATGTCGAAATAACTCACGTCTCTCTGTGAATGACGAGACTGTGTGTGTGTGCGTGTGTGTGTGTGTGTGTGTGTGTGTGTGTGTGTGTGTGTGTGTGTGTGTGTGTGTGTGTGTGTGTGTGTGTGTGCGCGAGCGTGAGCGTGAGGAGACCATTGTTTTCTGTTGTGTTCCTGTGTGGATACATTATGTAACTGTTTTTACTTTGTTTTTGTGGTTTGAAATTGTTCGTCCGGTGACTAAAAACATAATCACATCACACATCAGCCACTGTACTTTCAGATAATTATTGTGAGGATAACCTTTTTACGTTGTACAGGCCACATGCACAGTGGCTGAACATCAAATGCTTTGTTGGCAGTTAGTTGCAGTATATTATGGTGGAAGCAGACTTCAGTTACATTTATTTCAGAGGTAAGTAACCCTTACACTCCTGAATTTAGACTATTCTTAAAGTTTAATGCTTTGTGAAGCTTATTTAGTGTTGTCCTCTCCAGCAGGAAGTCCAGACTCCATGAGAGATTACTTTGTGAATGCCCACAGTTTAGCTAGTGCTGTTAGGATGACATGTTTATTGTGATATGTATGCTAATTACTGTATATACCACCCCCCCCCCCCCCCAATCTCTCGCCTTTATCTCCTCCCATCCCCCTCTGTCTCTCTGTCAGGAGGTCAGGTGGCATTCGTTGGAGGTCTGGCCAGGCTGGGGCTCTGACCAACCCCAGTGCAAAGTGGAACAAGGAGAATGGACTCCAGAAGGCAAGCACCCCCCTGTTAGTGTTTGACCAGTACTCACTGGGTTGTGGCTCAGGACTGGGACAGGGTCAGGGCATATATACAGAGAATATCCATCATGTTTCTGTATAGTTTAGTGTTCTTGTGCCCCTACAGCTGTCAGCAGGCAAGGTGAAGATTCGAGTCATCAAAGATGAACCTCAGCCTGGTGAGGCTCCTCGAGGGGCGGATCGAGCTCCAGCTCCTCCTCTCGCAGGTGGTCAGTTGTCCAGCAGGAAGCCCAGACTGAGGGGCAAGGTGTGTGGCCAGTGCGAGGCGAAGACCGCAGGATTGGTCAGTACACACACACATACCCATACACACACACACACACACACACACACACAACAATAATGCACCAATCTCCTGTTCTATTGATTACATTTCCTTGCACCCCCCCCCCCCCCCCCCCCCCCCCCCCCCCCCGAGCAAGAATAGTCTAGTTCCCAGACACTTCCGCCCGAATGCGCAAAAGTTCTGGTGGACCAACGCATTGAACGTGGCCTTCATTAAGCCAATAGCAAGAACATCGAAAATGGACGGCGCATAGCCACTGGCTTCATCGGCTTAATCTACCAAACAATCATCTCCAACAACACCTCTAACCCTCCCCCCAGTGCACCTCTGTTTATGTTCCCACAGTATGTATCTCCTCGGCAACATGGACATTTCAGAAGAAGTTTTTGATGCAGTGTGTGCAAACTGCATGCAGTAACATCAATAAAGGATATAAAGACGATTTGTTTGAGAAAACTAAAGAGATGTTTTTGCTTGCTTGCCGATGGGTTATGGCAAAAGCTTAATCTACTAGGCATGGTCAACACTGTGCTCCATGTTAAGACCACCACCGTCAATGGCCACACGGGCTACTGTTATGTCCTTTGCTGTCGATCATAGAGGATCAAGCAAAGATGTTGCAAGAAAAAGGGATACTTGCTGCGATCGCTGACAGATACAAACACCAGGATAGTACAATTGCAAACGGAGACTTCAGGATCGCCAAGATCTTTGTTGGCAACATCCAATGGTTAGTATAGTAAAGTATAGTAAGTAGGCATTATAACTAGTGTTCTTATCTCCTTCTCTCTCTTGAATCAATCATTCTTGCCAGCAAAAGACATAGCTAAAACAAATGAAATTGGATTGTCCGCTGTGGTATTGGAGGTCTACATGAAAATTTGGGTTGACTGATGCCCTAGTATAATCGTATCGGTCCGACGTCTTACAATAAAGCCATTATGATAATTTTCCCCACAAGCGAAACACATCGACCACAGTTTTTGAGGGTGTATCAGGCTTTCTTCTCCTCTGTGAAGCCATTATTAGCTATCTTGCTGTCCTCTGTGAACTAGCTAGCTAGTATTGGTTTTTTTTCTACCTTTGAGCCCAGGAGAATGTTTTTGCTAGCACACCTCAAGTTCAGCGACAGCCGTGTGATTCGCTAAAATTAAATTATGACAAATGCTTTATTCTGTAAGGTCACTCCCATATAATTCTATGGCCACTCCCACTAAGGTCAACATTGAGTGGTTGATATTCCAGGCTTATCTGTTCTGTGCACAATTGCATGGGGGCGAGAATAGAGCAGGAATAATACTGTGTTTACAGTACTGTACATGTGTTCCTACGTGTACCCCTCTGTGTGTGTGTGTGTTTGTGCATATGTGTGTGTGTTTGTGCATATGTGTGTGTGTGTGTGTGTGTGTGTGAACCTCTCAAGCATAGCTCTGACAAAAGTATAGCTTTGCAGCCAAAAGTGCTTAGAATGGGAATAACGGTTGGATGCAACTGATATTCCAACACCCCGTGAGCGAGAGAGAGATATATATAGAGAGAAGCAACAAGGGGGGGGGGGGTATGGTAGGGGGTGAATGGGTGCCTACATTTTTTTCTTTTCAATTGTGGGACAACTTATTTTAAGCCTAATGCAATGTAACGTTTAGTGTAATGCTGTAATTTGCTAGATTTGTGTTATATGATGATAGCCTTGAATGGAGCAAAGTAAATGTCCCCAGTGCCCTATAATGAGACCCATAATTTCAGTGCTTACACACACACACACACACACACACACACACACTCACTCACAGACATACACAGTTTGGATGGTCCTGGTGCTCTATGATGATCACCATAATGGCATTGGTTATGGCTGTCTGTGTCATTCCACTTGGAGCTGCGCTTCAACTAACACACGTGCACATACACACACACACTGAACCATGCCTAGTAACCACAGTCCTACGCTGGTATGGCTCTCTGCATGGTGTCTCTTTGTGGGGCATTCAGATAGAGAGAGAGGTCCACAGTCCCTTTTATTACAGCAGGCCTGACAGGGAGAGGGACTGATGCAGCAGCCTGAATTTGATGTGTAACCCATGGGGAGGCTGTATAATTTATCCCCAGGCCTGAGCAGGGAAATTTGGCCTTCTTTATTGGACCATTAAAGGGCTGTGGGGACATGAGCAGCTGCAGGCTCAGACAATGTGTCTATGTGTGTGTGTGTGTGTGTGTGTGTGTGTGTGTGTTTGAGAGAGAGAGAGAGATGTAAGCAATAGAACAGGAGAAAGGGAGACATTAGATTGAGAGAAGGGGGAATGTATATCAAAATGCTCCAATAACGTGTGTGTAAGAGAGAGAGAGAGAGAGAGAGAGAGAGAGGAGTGTGGGGGGGGGGGAGTGGAGGAGGTAGGGAAGGAAGGGGTATGCATTGAGAGGGTAGGGAAGAGAGATGGGGGAGGATAGGGGAGTTTTCTTTGAGGCTAGGGACACTCACTGATAGATTGGCGTGCGTGTGCGAGCATGTGTGCTGGTGGGTGAGATGGAGCCAGAGGGGAATTGTACCCTGTCTCACAGAGGGACACAAAGAGAGAGAGAGAAAGAGAAAGAGGGAGACAAAGAAAGGGAGATAGCAAGGTGCACAAATTGTTATGTGCAGTGGAGCTGTCCATCATGTTACTAGTGCTGGTCCAGTCTCTCAGATATGGGGGAGTCCATAAAGCCAAAGGCAGGAGAGTGAGTTGAGGGATACAGTAGGACTGGTCTTTGTGTTTGAACACACTGGGTAGTGGGTTGCCCTATAGTTGTCCTTGCCACTGTCACCTTTGCTTGCCTCCAGCTTGGGTATGCACCTAGTGACTAGTGTATTTGTGAAATACACATGTACAATTCTAGCATTGTGTTGATTGCCTTTAATGGTGACACAGTATTGCATTCTGGAATGGTTGCTAGTGGAGCGTTGAGTGTAGCCTGTCAGGTTAATGGTGTCCTTCAACCTTCCCTCCTCCTGCCCGTCCATTCTGTCGATCCTGTCTGTTTGTACACCTCTCCTGCTGACTGATGTACTTTTCTTTTATGGATAAATAAAATAATGATCTCCCTTAAGACGGCACCCCGTCTTGCACGCACGAACGCACACACACACACACACACACACACACACACACACACTGCATGGCAGGCAACCGGTCAGTCTTTTTAATATTTAATCTGCCGCTCCAAGTTTGTTTGGCAAGGTTGAGGGAAACAAATGTGGGTGTATATTTTAATCTCTATTAAACACAGACGTTTTGCTCCTTGTTTGGATATACTGCCTTGGTAATTACACACACACACGCACACACAGACATAGGGCCATTGCCATGTTATTTAGATTTATTTGTTTTATGTTTTAGATGTGTGCTGAATGCCGAGAGGACTACTGCGTTGGCTGCTTTGCTAAATTTCACCAGAAGGGGGCACTAAAGCTCCACAGAATGATTCCTATTCAGGTGAGAGATTGTACACGTGCACATTTTCACATACACACTGTCTCTATATGCCTCTTGCTCAATCTCTCCGTCTCATTCATACACTCTCTCTTTTGCATTCTCTCATTCGCTCTCCATCTCTCTTCTTTCGTACTCTTGTGTATGGTACACACATTGCTGATTTCTGTGTTTTATTCCAGGTCACTGTTTTTTCTTGCTGTTTGTTTGTTCTGGTGTTTTTTTCTGCCTGGTAACAAAATGGATGCTCTCCATTAACAAAATGACCCATGCTTGATCACATACCCCTTACACTGATTACACACACCTGCATCAGGACCCACCTGCATTAGGAGGGAAAACACACATTTGTACACACACTGCAGAATGCACACACATATACACACACACAACCAGTCACACACTTGCTCAGTTGCATGTGTTGCAGTCTTCCAGAGTTAGTTTTAGAGGAGCCAGTGGAGCGTGTCATTATGTTGATGCAAGCCCTCACTAGCAGCTCCCTGTCTCCATTGCACCATACAACGCTAAGATGGCGTAGTGTGTGTATCATGTGTGCATGCATACATCGTGTGTGTGTGTGTGTGTGTGTGTGTGTGTGTGTGTGTGTGTTGGAGAGACCCCTGCGATTCCATCCAAATCTGTCTAGATGCTAGAGGCAGTGCTTACTCGCGTTTTTCTTTATTTCTGTCCTCTGGGGCTAGGCTAATGGTTGTGCTAACCTAGCGGAGCAGAGTTGCATTAAATCTATTTATTAGAGGTTGTGCTATGTTATTCTGCTTTGTCTACAGGTCCTACATTTGTATTTCAATGTGCTTCTGTACTGCCCTATATGTGTGTTTGAGTGAGGACACTGTGTACTGTATCTGAGTGTATTTGTGACTTTTGTAGATGTGTGAGCCAGGACAGCGTACATCTGTGAGTCTAGAGTGAACTTTAGCCTCAGGGTGGTTGGTGTCCTTATTCAGCAGCCAGAGATACTCGTTAGAAAAACTGCATGGCTGCAGTTGCACACTCTAACACTGCGTGTGTAGGCTGAATGTGCTGAAAGTGTATATAGTATGTTGTCTTGATGCTCTGATGAAGGCATAACCACCGAAATGAGTCAGCCTGCCTGACTGACTGAAAATAAAAAGAAGGTGAAATGGGGTGACGTCTTGCTGTGCTTTTTTGGTGTGCCACTGTTTCACGTTGTTCTATGAACTTGGATTACACTTGAAGTCATTGTTACATATGGCAGAGCATCCAGTCAATGGCATAGCGAAGCAGCACACCTGTTACCCACTTAACAGTGCATAGTATGCATGTGTTTATATATATTAGTGGGTCTATCTACTATTGTTTGTCTCTGTCTCTCTCTCTCTCATTGTCGTGTCAGGATGTTTTGTGTTGGGCTTGTTTCTCTCTCTACATTTTGTTTTCCTGCACTTTTTCTCTCCACATCTTACAGTACTCCTGCTGGGCTGTTTGAGTCTGAACGTGTGTCTGTGTGTTGTTTTTGCCCGCTGTGCAGTAAAAACCAGCCCTGGTGCAATGCAGAGCTAGTGCTCCATCTGATGTGTTGTTGTGTTGACCAACCATTCTCTACCACTGCATGTCTTTTCTATCTCTCTTACACTAGGCCTATTCAGGATACAGTAGAGGAACGAGAACAAGGCAAAAACAAACAAATAAGAAGAGAACATTTGCAGAACTACTGTATATGAGAAATGGAAATATAGAGCTTGATAGGGTGATTTTCAAAAAGTTGCACCAGGGTAGAATGTGGCACTATGGTGGGAAAAATGGCATTTCAATTGCTTTATCGCCAGACAAAGATGCTACCCAGAAAATATAATATAATGATAGGACTCATTACAGTTTTGTAGATGCTTTAGATGCTACCGATTATCAAGTAATCAGAAAATATAGATACGACAATCATGCTATTCTGGATTTAGCCTTGGGGATTGGGACCAGAGCTTTTCCAATGTTTTGCATTCCATTGCTGACTGTCTCAATCAACTGCTTGATTAAGATTTTGTCATCTACGGTGTTATGTTTTATAGCAATCTATGATGCAGTAAAATTAGCTTTTGGTTTTGAGACAGTTGGCAATGGAGCACTGGAGGAATGGTTTGCTCTCATGACTGGTGCGCCTAGTAGATGGTGATGGTTCATCCTAAAAATAAAACAACATATTAAGCCTAAATCAACTAAAGGGTATAGGAACAGTCCAAACCATATGATGTTAAATGAAAATAATAAACCTATTTTCGGTGGCTCTTACGTATAAACCATCTGGATTTTGAGTGACCCCTCCATACCCATCGCTGGCCACTTGGTTAACGTGTTGTAAAACCTTTTCCTTTCACTCGCTTCCAGTCCCCCACTTGTACACTTTCAGGAGAGCCTATTTTTTATGTTTATCTTTTAGCTCTTTGTTTCAAATCAGCAACCTTTTTTTTATTATTAGTTTTTGATAGGAGATGTAGCATTTATTGAAGTGGTGATTTTGATGAGTTGTCTCTTTTGATGATGCATTCATTTTCCCACTTTAAAGGAAATCTTTGTTTTCAAGTCTAACAAATGCTTGATTTCATTTGAAGTAAAGCTTTCTGACCTGGATTTCCACCCTTCCAAGTTGAAGTCCATTGTAAAATGATATGATTGAGGTGCACAAGTTATTTAAATAAGGTGTCTTTTTTCGCTCATCTCTCACTTCTCAATACATAGGCGGAGCGTGGGCGCAGGAAAATGCGCACATACGTCAGCTTTTAAGTTTCTTTGAAAATCACCCTGTCAGTGTTTAGTGCGCACGCACACACACACACACACACACACACACACACACACACACACACACACACACGCACGCGCGTACAGAGTTGAAAAGGGAAGCTGTGTGTTTGGCAGGACATAGAGATCGGGGATTATACACACGTCGCTGACGCAGGCATCTTCGCACCCCTAATCCTGTTTGATTTGCTTGAAAAAAAGAGAGAAAGACAGAAAAAGAATATTAATTTCATCAGCACACTGCTGACAGTGCTGGAGGTTTCATCAGTGCACAGTGTGCTTGTCAGTCCTTTATGTTTGTGGTTACCTGCTCATGTATTTGTACTGTATGTGTCAGTAAAAGTCTCTAAGGGCTCATACACACTCACAGTTTTGTTTGTGAAACATTTAGTCATTGAAGTTTTCACTACACTAACATGTTGGTACAAACACAGAATTAGGTTGTGGTTGTGAGAAAAAAAACATAGCAACATTGTTAGAGAGGCATGAAGCAAACCTGGAGGCATCATTTTGCTAGAGAGTTAAAACATCAGACATATCTTCCCAGCGTT
Source organism: Argentina silus (assembly GCF_951799395.1). Taxonomy (NCBI): domain Eukaryota; kingdom Metazoa; phylum Chordata; class Actinopteri; order Argentiniformes; family Argentinidae; genus Argentina; species Argentina silus. The sequence continues at coordinate 23,497,789 of NC_139653.1, forward strand.
TGTGACTATCATTTGCTGATTTGCAGAAACAAGTTGAACCTTCTAGCTCCGTTTATTCTGTTAGCAATACATTTGACATTTTCTTGATGTTTTCTTGCAGCCTTGATACAAATGGAGCACCGCTCCCTGTACAGTACATGCAGTATTCACAGCATATTTCTGAATGTTATCTAAACACTTTAAGAAGCTCTGAGGGAAACCACTACAAGTGTGGACATGTTTACCTACAGTATGTGTATAACTTATAAACCTTATAACCCTAACTCTTATGCTATAAAGCCTACACTGGTAAGAATGCTTTGGCTTTTTGGATGAACTATAGTACATCTATACACAAACTGAATGAATGTCATACCTTATGTTATTTTGTTTGTTACACATGGGATCTAAAAAGCACCTTGAAGTTCTCTGTCCTACCTCCAGTGCATGGATTGGTTTTTAATTTAATACAAGAAGAATAGCCCCCCCCCCGCTCCCAGTGTAGAGAATGCCTCAAGGACAGAGCTCTGATAGGGATAGGTTAACCTCAGTGGTCACTGGTGATTAATAGAAATAATAATGGATTCAGCCTGCTGGTATAGAGAGAATAAATCAGACTTTTTTTTAAGGCATATTCATGGAGGACATATATATTTTAGGCTATAGACTATTCACTACAAAACAACAATGTTGTAAGTTAGATATTTAGAGTTGTCAAAAGCCGAAAAAGACAGGAAATTCAATTGAGCACTATAACTCTAAATCTGACCTCTGCACTGACAGGGTTTTCCAGCACATTCAGTTTTGACTCCTGCTACAATAGTTTTGTTGGGCTTTTGTGCTTCAAACAACACAGCTTCACTCAGCACTGGGAATATTGTTTACTTCTCTCAAACAGCCTAATACTTAGAGAGGTAATAGACCTTATAGAGGACTGTTTTCAGAAGAATAGCCTATCTAGGTTTGTATTCGGTTGGTATAGGTTATGCACTCTAATTACTGCGCTCATCGTTTGCTGGCTATGAATCTCCACTGTTGGAGAGATACAGTGCCCTGCGTAAGTAATGGGGCAGTGAAGGATTTCTCTTCATTTGGCTCTGTACTCTAAATGTTTGAATTTGAAATCAAACATGAGGTTGTGATTTTAAAGTAGAGATTCTCAGATTTTATTAACATTTTACAACACTCTTTATACATAGCCCCCCTATTTCAGGGCACCAAAAGTAATAGGACAGATTAATATAATGTCCAAATTAAGCACTTGCGAGCAATCCTGTCTGTTACCCTTTGGCCCAACCAGACGCTGGGTGTCTTCTCTGATGCTCTGCCTGGCCTGTACTGCAGCCTTCTTCAGTTGTTGTTTGTTTTTAGGTATTTGTACCTTATCTGCATCTTATCTTCAGGAAATGAAATGCATGTTCAATTGAATTTAAATCTGAAGATTGACTTGGCTGGTCGAGCTTTCCACTTTTTGGCCCTGAAAAACTCCCTAGTTGCTATGGCAGTATGTTTTGGGTCATTGTCTTACTGTATGATGAAGCACCATACAATGAATTTGGAGGCATTTGCTTTGGAGGTACTCGAGCAGACCAAACTTTCTCCAAACTTTCCTTTTGCAATCACTATGGTACATGATAATATTAATTTTATCTGTCCACAATGTCTTTTTCCAGACCACTGCAGGCTTTTTAAGTACTTTTTTAGCAAACTGTAACCTGACCGTGCTTTGGGGATAACTAGTAGTTTATACCTTGCAGTGTAGCCTCTGTAGTTCGGCTGGGGATGTATTCTGCGGAGGGTAGTCTCTGACAAATTCATGCCTACCTCCTGGAGAGCGTTCCTGATGTGTGGGAAAGTTTTCATTTTTTTATGGTGAGCATTCTTCAGTCATCCACTGTAGAAGTCTTCCTTGGCCTGTCTGCGATTACTGAGCTCACCAGTGCTTTCTTTGTTTTTTAACAAACTATTGATTTTGGTAAGTTTAAGGTTTTGACAATGTTTCTCATTGATTTTCTCATCTGATATTTCAGCCTCATGATGGCTTCCTTGACTTTCCTTGACGTCTCTTTGGTCCTCATATTGACAGACACAAATAGCAGACATCAAAGGCAAATGCAAAGCCTAGAATCAATTCTAGACATTGACAGCTCTCTTATGCCTGCACAAATGATGTGACGGAACACACCTCACTAACCAGAAACACCTGTCAAACCAATTTTCCAATAGTTTTGGTGCCCGGAAAACTACGTATAAAATGTGTTGTCATTTCTTTTTTTTTTCTTTCTTTTTTTAAATATGTTTTTAGGGCAATTCTGCTTTATTGGGATAGAGACAGTAGAGATTGACAGGAAGGATGGGAGATAGAGGAGGGATGACATGCAAGATAGGTTGAGGGTCGGAATCGAACCAGGAACCTTGCGATTACGTGGTAAGCGCATTAGAGTGCTACGCCACTAAGCGCCCCAATGGTGTATTTTCTAAATGGTGAAACCAATATGCACACAAATACCATCAAATAAAGCTGGGATTCTCTTCTTTAACCTCATAGTAATTGAGCCAAAAGAAGAAAAAAATGCTTTACTGTCCCATTACTTACTCAGGGCACTGTATGTTACTTGCTACAAACGCAGTTTGGTGATGATACCATCTTAGCGCACCACTGTCAATGAGGTTGGCTAGCTACTGTTGTTGTA